>NW_008751801.1:1198123-1217106 GCF_000715545.1 Opisthorchis viverrini
GATGGTTTTGCTTTCGCTGACGACTGGGTCGTGTGTGCAGAAAGTCAGGCACGCCTTAAAGAGAAGCTTGAAGCTGCTGCGGTCGAGTTGGGAATAGCTGGCATGAAAATAAACGCCCGATAGACTAAAGTGATGGTTATTTTTGGGAACAGGAAACATCGGGCAACAGCAGTCTCACTCGAACCATTTCGCTTTGCCGAGGAACTAATCACTCCTCCCCTTTCCCCTCCAAGGGGAACATCATAAACGAGCGATTCAGCTGGATCCCAGGTGAGTCACCCAGCTGAACCAAATTAGTTTGCAGATGAGTGTATATTCACTAATCAGGAGTTGTTTGTTGTTCGTCGGAGCTACCGACATCAGGAATTGTCTTCCCAAGCTGCTCCTATGTAATAAAGTCGCCTTCTTTCACCTGCACCGACTGATCGTAAACGCGTAAAAAACAGGGGAAAAACAATCTGCTGGTAATAAATGTGATTCCAAATTCATATGAATATTGGCTGACCACAAAGCGACCAGTCCGGGTTCGTAAGCTAACGCAAAATAACGCATAAAACAGCTATTCCTTCTGTGGACAAACAAAAATAGGTCGATTAGTCCGCACACTTGTTTTTTGCCGGGATTAACCTCCAGATGACACCGAATAACAACAAAACGGGCGAGTCTAATGACGCATTTAAACCGTGTCTCGCATTGGAAAAACACAACCTCATCCAACCAATAAATGCCACAATTCAATTATAAATTGGACTAATTGCGAAGCCTAGTCATTGTGTTCCACGGTCAACTAAATGCGTTTAGACTTTTGCAGCTAAACAATAAGGTGAAATTATTTCCTGACGAGTTCTCGCGAAATGAAGTATTCACGTTCTTCTTAAAATCTTTTTTAATGTGTCAAGCTATGGATATGCTGCCTTACAAGTCGCGATCTCATCAAGTTTCATCAGCAAGCAGTAGCTATCGAATGAGTGATGGTCTTTCACTCTTTAGAGATACACACATTCGAAAACTACAGAAATTGTCACAGAAGCAACGAGTTGAAATTGGATAGGTGAGGGTAAGAACTGTGAAGGGTATATGTGTACTGTAGTACTGTAATACAACTCCACACACATGTGTGTTTTGTGCACTCAACTTTGGCAAGCTGTCCTTGTATTGTCGTGTAATAGGCTGTCTACGTTCATTTTACGTCCAGTTCAGCAAATCAGGCCCAGCGAAGGACTCATTATACTAATCACTAAGGATTGAGCGCACCTCCCATTCCGCTGTGGTTTACTAGAGTTTGGTGCACTGATAGCTCGGGTGCATTGGTTGGCGGTAGATCAGGTTGTCGTTGATCTGTTCACCCAGCTTGACGAGTAACTTGTAAACGCTTTCCCACGCACTGGACAAAACATTTGCAAGCTAACTTTCAAGCTTGGCGGGCAGACTGGAGGCCACCTTGTCAATCACCACGATTTGTTCTCCAGGCATGAGCCTATTCAAGGCCTTTACATTAAGAGCAGGCCTTTGGCAACCACTCTCATTTTTACACGACACAAATGAAACTAGCTGAATCTCTAGTTTATGATAGTTCTTCTTGGGTTTAGGTAGAATGTAAGTTCGAGGGAAACTCGAAGACTACGCCTACCTGATGAGCCCCGAGGAGAACGAAATCGGTGTAACGGTGATACTACTGATGGGGAGGCATACGAGTAGTATGTTTTTTCCTGCAAATTCGCTTTGCGTCTCTTGAAAAGGAAGATCTACTGCGGAATTTCTGGAGTCGTTTTGTAGCATTTGCTTGGGTTCGAGCAACAGTCAATGAATATTCGGGGAGCTTCAGGAAAACGCGTTCAAGAGAAGATGGATTTTCAACTTTTGTAAACAAGATGCATATGAGAGTTTAGCTTCCCTTTCCAGTAGTTTGTAACTGGTCATTTGGCGTTTTCTAATAAACGACTCTGCAGAAAAGGCCTCCTTCCTTTCACCGGTAGTGAACAACCTTATGATGAGTGTGCTGCTTCTAGAGTATGCCTTTTTAAAATGAAACCTAGGCAACAGCGACTGACCCATTTTGCCAATCTCTGAAGGCATGCCATTAATGACAACGACTGAGCTGATATCCAACGAGTATTGAGACGTTCGGACAAGAGAACAATACGGGGTCGTGTTTCCAAACTTTGGAATAAGCCAAGATTTTCTGACCACGTTTGTAAACTATTGCTCAGACGAAGCGTGATTCTTCTGAAACAGAGTTTTCTGATTACCTGACATTTCATTGCTGATATAAATCTAACATCCTCACTCATCAGGTTGGCCATCAACAGTAATCAGCTGAGTAGACTTGAAACGACCCCCCCCCCATTCGCTCACATGTAAAGCGTTCAATTTCAATTGCCGTTCAAAAATGCTCTCTTAAGGGTCGTAAATCACAAATAGCACAGCGTGTGATCAGTTCACCGGAGAAACAGTTGGCGATGGTAGAGCCGTCCTGACAACTAGCTTTGATGATATTTTCATCATTTAGGTTGAAGATTTCGTTAGCGTATGCGCGCTACCAGTAACAGTCAGGCGCGAAAATGCCCCAACCTAAAAAAAGGCTAGTTAGTTTACACAGCCTCGGCTAATGGTTGTCTTTGACCAGCATTCAACCTAGTCGAGTGTCACGTGTGTGTCGTAGAGAGAGATGTAAGACTGTGATGTGACTTTCCACATAAAGCAGAGAACTGAATACTTACTTGCTATCCCTACCAGTATAAAAAACCGGGGATAGACCAACCAGTGAGATAATTCACTAAGAGATTCTTGGAGGTGCGTACACGTTGCACCATTAGCTCTATGGTGTTCGTCTAGCTGTATATAAAGAGTTTTTGGTTACCAAAGGTGAGAGCTGTGGGTTGTGCACTCCACTAAACAAATTGATATCTTTGCTGTGAGATGCCATCAAGAGTGCGTCGGTCGCGATGATCGCCTGCGTCCTCTAATAAGTAAACATCAACAGCGGAATCGGTGGTGAGTTCTTTTGGCAATTTCCTCAAGGCCAAAATCCATGTGGAACTCTTCCCTTTCCTTCTACAAGATATAAGTAGTCTTCCTAGAATGAAAAATATCTCACGAGTAGCATTAGGCGTTTTGAGCCGACCCCGACCAATCTGCTATGTGAACTGCGTGGTTGGAGTGTGAGTTGCTGTCACACTGCAACTCAATGGTAGCGCATTCGAAATACAGTCCAAATGACCTTGAAACCGTCTCGTCTCGCAGATCTATGTGATGATTCTCAGTAAGGCTGCATAGTTTTTTTAGGCGGTCCGGTATGGACTGGACTGATGTATTAAATTACTCAGATGATAAATAGGCTACACCACCTGATCCATTATTTACAGAGTCAGTTGGGAAACTGAAAGCAAACGTGTTTTATCATCACCACTTTATCTTTTTTTTTGGGCGCACTCACCCATTTAATGAGAGTGTAAAAAACGAAGACTGCAATTCATCAGATAACGTGGTACTTTATTCGCCTCACCAAGACACACCAACCTGTCTGGGCAACTCCCCATTCTTAGCGCACAAAAAATCCTACTGGCGTTCAGCAAGTTGGGTTGTTTTCACCGGATGCTACCACCGGATGCTACCCATATTGTGGACAGAAAGTTGATTGGCACATGCCTATCAGTAAAGACTTTGGTTGCAGCGTAATGAGACATTCAATTGGAACAGGAATGTTGTCCATCACCGTTGAATCCAGGGTTTCCGTAAGCTGAACGACGAAATGCTTATGAAAAAATTTTTCTCTCGCACACGACCGGGATTCGAACGTTTCTTCACGTTGTTCCTTTACCGTTGACTACAGACTAAACTGCTTCAAGTTTTTCTCAAGTTTTCTATTTATCCTGTACTGTTTTAAGTGATCAAACTTGATTGGATTCCTGGCAACTGGTTAACGCGCGTCCTCGATTCACAACTGAGTGGAGCTATAACCGCTTCAACTTTATCTGATAATTATCTACTGCCTGGCATACTGATTATCGCGGTTATTTAAAAAGTTCTGAAGGAATCTGGTTGTTATGGCAAGGCTCCGACGGTTTCGCAAACAGCTTGATTAAAAACGGCCCATGTCCCCTCCCTAGGGTATGCTATGGAAACAAAGTGAACATAAAATGTCTGCGTACAGTTTGATGATTTACGATGCGCTTTATTCATTGCGCCGCATGTTTTACCGAATATCATCAAAAGTTTGTTATCACCATGGCCACCATAAACCGCTTCGGATGTATTTGTAAACGACGGTTTAGACAAACTCTCAATAAACGTAATTATTTGGTGATACGTTGTCGGAAAGTCAACAAAACAATAGTTGCGAGCGATGCTTTAGATTGTTTCGTCAGAAAACTGAATAAATTATTGGTTGGGTCAACAGGTAATGGAAGGGACTGGTAAATATGATTCTTTAGTTAAACGTGGGAACTAATTTACACTCAAACATTTCCCATACTGTTTCCAACAGAGAAGCCGTTGGTCGACCCAGGTAGGGTCGATAAATCCAACCGCCTATTTTTGTGACATAGTGATGCTAGTAGCGTTATCTCTTTCAGGCGTAGTTTAGCGGATGACCCTCGAATGTTTGAGGAGTGCGTGAGGGGCGCGTCATCCGTAACTGTCCAGGTAAATGCTGTTCTGGGGGCCTGCATCAACCAGGTTGTTTGCACCTTCAATAACACCGTCTTTACTTAAAGTTTAAAGCCATTTTGTTTCCCAAGGCAGAAGCTGATATTGCGAGTCACAAACACTCCTGAAAACACTGACCACCTCTGGGGAATCTAAGACTGTCACCGTAACTCTGAGGATTGTAATGAGCTAATGGTTATCAAAGATTTAGAACGAGGTGTAGCGAAGATCTTCCTGGAAGAATATATTTTGACAGGAGCTGCTGGACAATGTTTGGTGGTTTCGGAAGCCCTGTAGAAAAAGCTGGCACACATAGCCTAGCCGAATCATTTAATGCTATTTATCGAGCGTCGCCACAAAATCAAATCGCCGTCCACATAATTGTACTCAAAAAAGCCTCCGGGCGATTGCAGGCCGGTTATTATATCAAACAACAATCTATCGTCCATAAAGGCATCTGAAATTATTCACCATACTTTGGCTGACCAACACGTACTTTGTGCGGCTGGCCGTAAAACTTGCCTGAGGGGCAATTACAGTTTACGTCTAAACCAAAAAATGTTCTCTTGACCTGACAGTCAAACTTGTGGTCTATTCGTAATTGCACTTGTCTGCTGAGAGTTTATCGAAAATGTTTTTGTAATTGGTTAGTCGTAGAGTTAGTTAACGATATCGGAGCCAATAGTTGTTTTGGTGACAAATTTCTCTAAGGCCCAGGATTTAGTTGGTCGGTAAAGTTCAGTACGAAGGTATCAAATTGATAATTAATCAGTATTTACAATATTCGGGCCGCATTCTTGAGGAAATGTTGTGAAACTTTTATACAAACTGTCGGCAACAGTTGCACCAGTACTTATCTCAACTGAAACGAAAAGGTGCTCCAGTACGAGAAAGTCTCGTGAAAGACGGAGAAATGAGTCTACTCAAGGAGTTCGAAGATGTGTGAAAATGCGGACAGTTTCTTTTGAGTTTTCTTCCACCTTGCTTGTAGTGTCATACGATCAAGAATTAAAAATAGCCTTATGAAATATCTTTGGTTGCATAAACGTTTTACGGTTGCATGAGCCCTCTTGATGTATCATCCTGATCTTTCAACTCCCGGCATAACTCAAAACCAGCCAGAGATCGTCTTTCAGGTTTGGAGTACCCGCAGTGATACATGAGAGAAAAGACTTGGAAGATGGTACGAGAAGTCGATACAATTGCTACTCAATTGGTCTTCAAGGTGTAGGACAATCCACTGGCACCGTTTTGGCCTGAACACTTTTGATTGCTTAGATACCACAATTCATAGCTCACATGGATATTATCCCTCAAATGGTGAAGAAACCTTTACTAGCCAGTTGCCAAGCTCGGCGAACAACTCATAAGCCACCTGATTAAAGACCAACAAAATTCGGTTGAATGCGTCATAGCAGTATCGCAAATTTACAGGAGATCCCGTGCAGCTTATCTTTGCGATATTCGTAGGCTCATATGCTATATCCATGAGAGACATATGGTGCACGCAGGACCGTGAATGATAGGGATATCTTGCATGGGCTGTCCACTAAAGTGATCTGTCTTCAAACGGACATCCTCCTGCCGGTTGTCACAAACAATTTCAACGTAAAAGATCAGGAACTAACTGCTTGCCGAATATTGTCTTTTTTCCATGCTTGTTCGGGTTTAATACTCAGCACCAAACCGGAGCATCTTGCTCCATTTTTTGGGGGTAAGCACTCGGGTAACTATCTTGAGTGCCTCGTAGATGATCGTCGTTCACACATTAAGATTTATTACCCCAACGCTTTCCAGTGCAACACAAACTGGGTCTGGGGAAATGTTTTCAACGTAAGACGTGTTTCTGTTTTAACGATTACTGGAAAGTTAGTTTTCAAGTCGACCGCGACAGTTGGGCATACGCACGTCCCAGTATTGATCACTTCATTCAATGTTCAGTTAAATGAAGACTGGTCACCAGTCAGTGCTTTTGCACTTGAAGTTCGTTTTTTTTTCGGAAGCCACAAAGGGTTGGTATTTTTTGTTTCTGCTGACAAAACTGATTGCAACAGTTTCAATTTTGAAGAATTTTTGAGCTTGGTTGAAACTTGTTCACAATTTCCATCAACATGCTGTCTGATCTCAAAACTGATTATGAAATTGCTTAGCATGGGTAAATCCAGAATGCATTTACAGTTGGAAAAACACTAAGCGCAGCACATTTTCATGGAGAAGGTACTTTGCACACTCGATGGCTGTAAAAGGGGGAGAAGCAAATTACAAAAGTACTTTCGTGAATCTTGAAAACCAAACAGATCAATAAATGAGACCAAACTATTCCCAATTAATTATTTTTGGTCACCCAATATAAGTTTGCAGCGACTGATCAATACCATTCCAAAGAACTTCGGTGTATGTAGCTACTAAACGCTTCCTATAACATGCGAACATGAGCAACAAAGGCCAAATACCCGGTGACTGACGATTCGAAATTTAGTTCGTAAACACCTTGAGTTAGACCGGTCATCCGTGTAAAATGTCGTTTGTAAGGATGCTATTACGGCCTGCCACTAACCTTCAGGATATTCAACCGATTTTTTCTGTCTCCACAGTTACAGATTAACTGCACTTAGTTGGTGAGTCTCATGAGGGCCGAAAGCGGTGGTGGCTTGTCGAGGAGTTTTCAGCAACCTTATGAGTATTGTTACCGCTTGACGACAAACTATTGTAAAACCTCGACTATCGTACTGAGCTAAACATGAGGCGGCTTGGTGCATCAAATTCAGCTGGGTCGGACTATTTTAGGCCAGTATTCAAGCTGGATTCAGTTACGTCTCCTGTGAAAAGCGAGTAAAGGCGCTATCTTACAGTTATATTTGGTATGGGCTTAGCGGTGTGCAGTGAGTCCACATGCTCTAACGAAAAAAGTGGCATCTTCCTACGCTTCAAATGGGGCGATCAACGGGCAATGGGCGTCTAACCTGGAATGAACGTGGACCCTCTCAGCAATCGCATAATGTTCTTTTCCAGGCACCAGTGATGTTGTTGTCCCAGGAAATTGACCGATTTCTAGGCATCAAGGTGGTCATTTCCCAAAAATTCGTGAATGTTCAGGCCGGCTAGTTTGCAAACCACTAAAGTAAAGGGTTCGAACTCCCAAACAAATGGGGAAAATTCATGCCGCCATTCAACGGATGCTGTAAGCATCTGCTCTTATTGTAATTAGCTTCTGTTCGTCGTACTCATACTGCTGTTTCGTGTACTTCAGATAATGTGAGCTCAGTCTTATCGTCCAATCGGACAGAACAGGCGAGATGAGGAAAAATTAACAATAACAATAAGAATATAAATCGTTCATCTGTGAAACTCTTCAGGTGTCTAGCTGCCATGCCACCCCGGGTAAGAGCATAGGATCAAGGAGAACAGTCAGAGAGGGTTTGGGTTCAAATCACTGACCTTCGTTTCAGTAAGCACGCGCTTTGACCGCTGGACTACATCAAACGCAGAGCAAGAATAGTAGCAGATTGCATGTTAATCGCGACAGTTCTGCCGTTTCTCACTTTACCACTGCAAAGTGTTCGACTGGCTAAAGTTGGCTAGATTTCCAGAAAGAAACAAAAGCTGGTTTCTCTTGAGAGGTCTCTTTTCCGCATACAGTTACTGTGGATATCCACTGGTTCAAGGCACATCTCATAAGGTCTAAAAGCACTGTGCTCAGTCCACCATTGGTTTCGTTATTCCTGTTGCTCATCAAATGGGCTCAGCTAAGGAATTTCCAAAAGTCTCATCTCATATAATCACCCAGTTTGAAGTACATCAGGATGAGCCCTGGTTCGCAGAATAACCTGGTACTACCTAGAAATTTAACTTAAATTCACTCAAGTACTTTATTCATAATATTTTTGTACTAAATACGCGACAGAGATTTCTTAATGCTTCATGTGGAGTGATGTTCAAATTATCAATGTATTTTATTTGCATGAGGTTACTCGTGGAGCACTCACAAGGCAGCTATGGTATCAAATTTCGCCTGCATTTTTGTATTTTAGTGACTCTTCATGCTACTGTATTGTATTGCACTGTACTGGATTGGATTAAGTTGCGTTGTCCTGAATCACGGTTTTTTTCAACTATTCAAGGCCGCTGATTGCATTTGGTTTGATTTGTCATTACTCCAGCACTAGACGGATCTTTCTATCACAGTATCCCCCAACCAGACGATTACTTCGTTTTCCTTGAAAGCAAAGTGAGCATTCCCAATTAGATAAGGTTCATTGTGTTTAATTGTTCAGACATACTCATCGGAGTGGCTACTATCTTTAGGGGAATTACTAAGATAAACCGAGGACTACCAATGAGATTCGCTGAGCATCCAGATGAATCGCAAGCAGTTCACCAGTTCGTATGAGCACCATTTCAGTGTTTCTAACATCCCTTAATAAAATCCGACGTTTCTGTTTGCGCGAAAAATCGTTTCCGTACCAGTCAATAAATGCCGGAAGATAACATTTACTAAACCAGGTTTGGTAGTGTCAATCACGGTTAAACAATGGAGTTAGGGTCTGTGGATTCGCACACAGGATATGGAACAGCAAATGACGGCCGCAAATCATCCTTTAGAGTTGTATTTATCAAATATTTCTAGTATTTTTGCTACAAGCAGCTGACGATGATGCATTTATTGGGCATTAAAAGCTCAGTCATTTTCGGTGTCAATCTACTGTTATGCGATTATTTGATAGAATCGCCCGTATCATTACACTCAGTAGCACAGGTGAATTTGAACCAGGTTGAAGCACGGGTCTGCTGTTTACCATCTCATTCAGCTTGTTAATAGGTCTATTAACTTCACAGGCAAAGCGATGTGGCTATGAAAATCTCCAGGAGTTGCTTTGTTTGTCACGATTATGGATCCGTCGGCTTAGTAATTCAGTCACTCATTCTGTCAGTTGCTCCGCAAAACAGATGCGTCCTGAAGTGCAGCAACAATAGTACACCGCAAGTTATGAGGTGAATATCAGACATTTGTACGATGCCCGACTGGGTGGAGTTACTGAAGAATCAGTCACCATATCTGCCAAAGTGAACTAGCCAGAATCACACCAACCATCTGATGAAATGGTTGACCTTTTAGAACAGCTCAGATCGTGCTGCGTACTGTTATCTTGTACACTTTCGTTTAAATAATGAATATTTAATGGGAACCGTCGTCTTCTACTGACTTGATAGCGAGCGCTGTTCGGATTTTATTCAAAGATGTCTTGGGCTATCACTGTCCGACTTAATGAGTGAAATTTCTGCGCATCACGTACCTTGTGAATTAACCCGTAAGATATTTTTCTTGCGCCATATCTCATCTCCAACTCTATTCACCTGTCACGAAAATGATCGGTGTCTAGCTGTTTGTTTAGATTGTTGGAACCACTGCAGGACACTCGAATCCATTGGTGTACAAGAAAGATGTCAGTATCGGAATGAGCTTTTTCTGTGGGCGCTGACCCTCCAAGCAGTAAATGGAATAATATGATAGGTACGCCATAAATATTTTCGTTTTCTGGTAATATTTTAACCAAGTACTGAAAATATGGTCCACTCTGTAAGAACTTCCCAAGTAGCCTTGGGGAAACACATCAAGTGAATGAAGGAAAAAAGTTCTATTTAGGTAGCTGGTACAACAATGGGAGAAACAGCTTATCACAGTTAGGTGATTCATAATAAAATATGAAAAGGTGAACTGAACGACCAGTGATGGCCAAAACCAATACTCACGGGAGTTGTCTGAGATACAAGTGTGCGAACTCAACCTTTCTGTTGACAAGTTTGTGAGTGAGAACTCTTCAGGAATATTTCTATCAGTGGCTTCCCTCAAATCACGTTTAGCATGCTGCGCACTTGGATGAAACCGAATGAGGCCTGCTTGTTACCAGTAATACACAATGCCACTGTGCTTTCAAATGCTCAGGCGAGTTCATAGTTTGTTCAGCGACTGTAATACGCAAGCTTTGGTCGCATTTTGCGGTAAGTCTGACAGAGCTCTGCTGCTCTGTAATACATCCCATGTCTGAAATGGGTGGCTGGTTTTGCCGCATGGGGGGGGGCGTAGGTTGCGACGCCGTATCAATTTTCTGTCAGTGGTACGATCCTTCAAGTTATTTTGGAAGCCTCCTACAAGGGCCATCATTTGTGGGCAGAAGCCAGCTATCTTAACGATAGTGATATCCAGTCAAATAGAAACAGAAACTAACCTTGTGTTTGTTAAATGGAATATCTGTTCCCACCAAAAGTCGAAGAATAGTTGGTAGCAGACCAAGACAGTGTGGGGGCCAACGGATAATTGGTTAAACATGTAGCATGCTCATCGGCCAATAGCTGGGATTTCAGCTCGCTGATCGACGAATACTCGGCGCTTTCCGTGTCACATGATGATCAGACTAGTACTGAAAAATCCGCATCATCGAGTAGAGTAGAATATGCTTTTCAAAGTAAATCTTCGCAAAGTCCACCAACGTTCCCGAGAACCCTAGCATCGTTGACATCCTAGTGAGAAAATCAGATGGATTTATTAGCCAAGAGCCATTGAATAACAAGAAACGCTACAACAGACTGAGCCATCATCCACCATGCCCTAGGGAGTTCAGAAAATGAGTGAAAGCCAGAACGATGTAAACAATAAGAGATGGACTTCTGGTAACGGTAGATCTCACGAAGAGCGACGGTCCCGGGCCTGTAGAGATGGGCTTTGATCACACTACCGGTAACTGGTGCACTCTTGCGCAAAGTTTTTGTCGTGGAGTGCTATCTCGAGACCTTCTTACCACTAATTTTTATGGGCAGTCTGTTTGGCGCGTGTCATCTCCGTGAAGGAATACCCATTGGAACTCAAAACAATGGTATGCATGTCAAATTGATCATAGCCCGGAAGGACTTTAGAGCTTACTCAGGCTTCAGTGGTTTTTAGAAATTCAAAAGTATGAGGAATCCATTCATTTCTTTCGGGGGGGATTACAATGCTCAGTTGACAAAATGGGACAAGATGAGATAACTGGCAATCTGCTTGTAGTATTCGGAAACTGATGAGGTATATTCGCGAAGTGTAGGGCTTGGCCCAATTCACAAAGTACCCATGCATGCAGAAATCCTAATGTATAATAGGTTTGCAAAGCATATGAAACAGCTCCGGGTCCACTTATTCCGTACCCTGCTTTGGTGATTCGTTACTAGCAAGTCAGACTATCATCTACTCCCTTTGATTGGGCTAGTCCAAAATTTGGTCCCCTTCACACAGGTCCATTTACTGTATGAGGAAATTTATCTGTAAGATTCTGAAATCCTCCTACCCCACAGTCGTTCTAGCCTTGGATGAAACCACAGATTGGATGAGGAGTTACTGGTTAGGGAGCTGAGTCTGAAAAGGCGTTTGACTCGGCTGACTTTTGGTGGAGTTTGCTGAAGTGGTGAAACAATGGTACTGCTACCGTTATACTTAAAAGAATAAAGGACTTCTGAAGCCAGTTCGAGCTGTAAGATGAGCTAACAAGCAATATTTCACAATAAAATGTGTTTGCAAACTTGATATTTGCCGTTTAAGTCTGTGACTTGCCTATCGGATTAAGTAGCTTTTACTTTATGCTTTCTGGCGATTGGACGTTAGTCATCACATCCTACCCAAGGAAAGCAACTCCTATGTCCCTTGATGCAAAACAGAAACGTTTGTGTCTGATCTTCCCGCCAAACCCATTGCATTGTTTATTCCTGTCAATTTAGGACTTGGAAATATTTCCGCTTCCAGATTGAGTAAATACGCATCACCAAAATTTAGGGAATTCAGATACCTGTGACGTATTTTAGACAGGACGTTTAGAATGCCATTCAGGAAGTTGTTTGTAAGGAACAAATTGCTTGGCCTGGTTTGCCATGTGAAATTCGGTTGCTGAGTCTCATACCAAGTGGGAAAATGCAACACATGATGCTTCATCCTCAGATTATAGACGCCGCTTCAATCAGGCATATGTGGACCACCCGATTGGGAAAACTCAGCATGTGTTCTTTGCAAACGAATCGCGACGAAAGAATCCGTCATGTGATTAATTCCCTGTTTAACCTTTTCATCAGAAATGTTTAAACAGTATGGGTGTAGTTATCCCCAATTCTGAAAACCTAGCTGAGATGGATGAAAACAATGGTGTTTGCTTGGATTTCCATGTTCCGTTTAGGATCGGAAAATTGTGAACACGCCATATATGCCAATGAAGAACAGCATCCTCGATATATTTGAGTGCCGCGTTGCACTCAGCAGTATGTTTAGATAATCTGCTCAAGAATTGTACACCAAAGTGTGTACTATCATCATTACCATCATCATAAGAGACAAAAACATCACTGTTGATATACATACTTCACTGCCGTACAACAATAGTTCATTTGAAAGCCCTATTGCAAAGAAACGAATAAAATTAGATGGAAAAACACTTAGAGCCAGTCTATTACAGTCATTCTGAGATTCTTACACCTCCAGACACTCATTTGGGAAACCTGGATAGAAAATAATAACGTCAAAGTCACCGGCATCTATTAGTAGCCATATCTTGTGGCTTCTTCGACCATCAACAGTGAGGATGACTGGGACCCCACCCTGAAAGGCGAGTCACCAAGTTACGACTCAGCACGCGGATATTACTCACCCTGCCCTTCCAATACCTCCTTATCAAGTCAAATATTAATCTGCTCTCTACTTGCTTCACTTTGAACTGGACATGGAAACTGGCACTCTCTTCGGTAAAAACCATGCGGTCTGCACAATACATGACCTAACCACCACAGCTTCTCGTGGTCAGCACATTCTTCGATGGAAGTCGGACAGACGAACAATGGTTTTCCAACTGCTTCCTTACAGACGCCGACCTAGATAATGTGCCGTTTTGTGCAACATCGTTTGGTGCACCTTGTAGTTATCAGCAGTTCTGGTGGTTGATCGGATTGCGGTAAACACACTCGAGCTACCTATATTCCGACAAATTATCAGCAGTTCTACTCATGCAATACAATGTGCCACTTTGACCGGTGGTTCAGAAGTTCCCAATCTTTAGGCACCAAACGTATGACAGCGGGGTGAAAAACTAATACCAGGGGAGTGATATTAAAGAGTACTTGACGCATAATGAACCCGACGTTTTTAAACCTTTGTGTGACAAATAGCGGTCCGTGTTATTTTTCTGACAACCGTGTCCAACGAGAGTGCTTTGAGGGTAATTCACATGTAAATAACATCTCGTCATAAATTCCCTGGTCATTTAATCCGGAAGGAAAGCCGTGAGTGGATTTATCCCGAGAACTTTGTTTAACTGGTAATTACAAACTTCAGGATGCACCGACTGTTTCACACTGGAATAGTGATTTCAGATTAACTTGGACTATTGTTGCATTTTATTCCCTCACTTATACTTAGGAAAGAAGACCTTCTATCGGTTTTACCATGTGACATCAGTTTCGTCCTCAAAAGAATTATTTAAAACATACATACATATATGTGTGTGAGTAAATTACGGATATTCGTGGCGTACGTGGACACCAGGGTCTTTTTCTAACCGAAATCATACATCAAGATTAATGTGAGGATAATTTGTTGTCAAGGCATCAGTTCGATCCACTCTCAGCATTTCAAAGATTTACAATGTGTTGGAATATCTCAGATACTTTCATTGCCAGTTGATCAAATGGCAACCGGTCTGTTTGTCCAACTTGGCAAATGGCTTGCAGTCACTTGGTTACCATCCGAAGAGATACCATCATTGTTTGGTTGTTGGTCTGTTCGCCGAGCTTGGCAGCTGAATTGCAAACGTTTAATCACCAATCGAGGTGACATCGTCAGTACAGGGTTGAGTGGGTCAAATCCTCCTCTTTTTCCTGTGAGTATATAGCATCTAAAAAGTACCTGGTAGTTCCTAAAAGCGGTTTCGCGTAGTTTGATTAGCCTCCTGTGAATCTGAGGTGGTTTCAATCTCCTGTGTCCAAGCATCGCACCCGAGCTACCTACATTCCACAACATTACCAATACCATCGCTGTACTTAAAGAGGTTCCTTGCAGTTTTATAAACCCAGCATGAGGGGAAGATCTATCCATCCGACGTCACGCTAATGGTCTACCCTAGAGCGGAGATGAAAAGCCTGTAAGTCAACTGCCAAGTTCGAGGAATATATCAAGGTCCACCTGGTGACCACCGATCTCAGTGATTCCTTTGAATGCTTTTTCCGAAAGGTCCCACTATCCCACTTTGAATCGGTGAATGACTATTGGGCCAAGAAACCGGTGCGTTTTCCTGGTATCTTTACTCTGATGGATTCTGATGGACTTCAAATGTTGGCAGATTTCTTCGGAAGCAACATTTGCTCATCACTATGCTTTTGCACCCTCCTTGTGTCGGTTGTCAGCCATGAAGCCGAAAATCTCAGCCAATCATGCGCTGGAATTTTTCTCATATAAGTTCGTCACCCTCTGATGATCTCTGTTTTTTTTTCAAGCTTATTTTTGTCTCTCAGTTTGCATAATGGCGTCTATTTTACTTTACGATGCATTGAACTGGTAACTATAAAAATTTTCGGCGTTGTCGAAAAAGGAAAATAGTTTGACTTGTTCCGTTTTCACTACCACATACAAATAAAAGTGGACACAATAACTGGTCCTTAATGCTCCAGTATCTCAATACGTTTCTTGAAAGTAATAATTAAGGTCAGAACTTTTGTATTCAACACTAGGCTTAAAAGTACTGAGATCCAGGAAGACATCCGATAAACGTCAAAGTCCAGAGCATGGTGAGTGGAATGTCTCACTTATCCAAAGTAATCCGATAACTTTTAAAATCACTGCATTTAGTTAACTAGTTCCGACTTTGAATGAAATGGGAAAAACCGTAGATAATTAAACGTAAATCATCCTATTTTCAGGTGCATCAACTGAAAATCACACTCTCCAAGTGAATAAATAATAGACACTGTTTCAACACCAAACCAATTATTAAAATATTCACGCAGGTCATTGGAGAGTATGACGAAAGCAGGCCATAGAGGGCGTAGCTCACTATTGCAGGGCTGCGAACCAGTACCAGACCGTATAGTAAAATTAGCTGTTTCAGCTGGGACTTGGGTTACGCCAGGCAATAGAATTCTGTCCTTCTGCCAAAGGAAGGTTCCACATCAGTGCACTTCAAATCTGTACCAAGTGACTGAGCAAAGTAAAACTTAGTCACTGAGTTTGTCAAGCGTACATTGCTTGTCCGAGTAAATGAGTGAATAGATATCAGATATACGACAACTCGAGGCAGGAGCACTGCGAAATTGAGCTGGGGTGCTCTAGTTACAATAACTGACGTTCGTCGTTTTGTGTCATAACCACCCAAGTAAATTTCACCATTCGCTTACTTAAACACTTCGATAATGATTTCCCCTTGTGCCTTGAAGATTATCTAGTGATGACACTACAACACATCAGACCTCTCCTGATACTCTTGATCACTAGTCTGCCTCATAAGGCGGAGTACGTCTTCAAGGAGAAATGACTTATTCTGTATGATGCTTCTGGAGTAACCGAATTTCGTCATCACGATCATTCCAATTGAAAAGCAATGAAAGCTGAGGGAAAAAATCTTTGCGTTCAACAGACTGCCACAGAAACAAACGACACGAGTGAAACCACCTGCAAGGGTAGTCTAGCCTTGAAAGTCAAATGTTGCGTGTTCGGTCATGCTTTGGATGTTTCTAGGACACTATTCTATCGCAGCGAATGGATCTGGTTGCCTGGAACACTTCGAGGTTAATTAGGAGATTACTGGATAAGCGGATGTACACTAACCCAGTAACTTTCCTCATCCTCAATGGTGTGCACCATCCGGAAGATCTGTGATCGCAAAACCTTGGCAATGTCCAGGAGCATACGTTAACATAGAGTCCACCGTTTCCTGTTGTCTACATTCTATAAACACTGACTCAGAGCTGGACAAACAGTCCCTTAGGTAAACTAGGGACAGAACTTGAAGACACTATTGTTCGTGAAGTAAGCCTCAGGTTTCCAGTACTTTTCAATAAACGACCTGCGTTATAAGGTTTGTGAAGTATTCATCTCCCGAAAAATACAATTCGCCAAATCAGTAATCAACGAACTTGACAGTTTTTCGTTCGTCAACAGGGAGCATGTTTCATTTAGGATTGTGAAAGTAACATTTTCCAAGAGTCAGGACACTCCCAGACTTTCCTCAGGGAAGCATCATGATTAATTGCTCCTGTCAAAGACCAGTGCTGCAGTTTTCCAGCAAAATCGAATTCGATTTATTAGTGCACGTGGTAAGGTGCGGTTAATCCACCGAATTTTTTAGAATCCTGACTTTCGTTTTTTAAATGTCAATCAGTGAATTTATTAGGCTCTATCGCGAGGAATATTCAGTTCAAGTCAAGTCAACTCAAAATGTGTGTCGTGCATTCATTGTGTAAATTCTCAACAGTACGAACGTTCGAAAAGTCTAAACTGAAGGATAGAAGTGGTATAGGCTCGATTTGAGTGTGCGTTATTCTCCGGTCAGACACCAACAGCAGAAACTTCTGTCACAAGACCCACCAACCGGAATTCATGTGATATTAATCCAATGGAACTAGAACAGTCCCTCTTGACGGAAACTAATGTGTTGATAGTATGTATAAGTGTCTGATGAATCACAGGGATCAGGACACCGTTAATCGATTCCCCACAACGCCTCAGCAAAACAGAGTTCCAAAGATCGTCTGAGACAAACAGTCCAGACTATCTCCTGAGTGTAGGAATTTCTAACTAAACGTAACAATTTTTTACTGCTACGGCATACCTCTGACAGGAGTAACCCATCTTATTTTGCTACTGCGTACTGTCTGAAAGGTCTGACTCATACCTATTCGAAGTAGTTTTAAACGCCGTTCACATGCCTAATCCACAGTTATGTTGGGAAGTATTAGACCGTTGGACAATACTTCTTCATTTATGTTAGATGTTCAGACATGATCTAAGAAAACACGCCTGAAAATACTGTGTTCCTCAAACGTTGTGGAATGGAGACCTTTGTTCCTGCACCCGATGGCCAGCAACAGTTCTGCTGGTGCTGTGCAAGGAATACCTCCGCATCTGGTGGTTTCTTTTCTTGTTTGAAAACATCTGCGCCCTCATAAATCTCGCGTTTGATCCGATCTCTTCAACTAGGCTCAGCATATAAATATCAAGGCTATATGAATAGCCTCCATAGAAATTTACTCTGTTTTTGCCAGTATCTTATTCCAGAACAATCGCCCATGTTTGTGATTTTATTTCCCAAATGATCATCAGATCGACTATTCCAAAACTGTGTTTAAAAGTGATAATTTATTGCCTTGGCTTTACCCTCTACTGGTTTCATCTAGAGGCAAAGAGTCGGGGTAGTTGTGTGTTCTAATTAAAGGGAAAACGAACGCCAGTGCACGCACGTTTTACCAACGTGATTTTCATTGTGTGATTGTCACATCACAACTGAGAGAATTCGGAACACCGTTATATGCGTACTTGTGAAACTTAACTCCAGTACTGAGAAAGCGTCGTGATATTAGTGCACTAACTGGACGACAGGATACCCTTTACCAACGGGTGCACTGAGTATCAATGTCTTCTGGCAGTGCACATATTCCTACAATTCTGTGGGTCTAAATTGTACGGAAAACCCTGGAAAATGTCTGAAAACACGGCTCAGTGAGACTGCACAAGTGACAAGCTAGATCGAGATTTGACGTGTACACCGAGAAAGCTGATGGAAATGGGTAGAACTGACATTTTAAACTGTTTAGGCAACCCGCACAACACAGTAGGGAAAAGAACCATCAGCCCGTGCTGTCATTTAGAAGTGACTCTGTTCCCGAAAGAAAAACAGCATAGATTATTGAATCTAATTAACAGACCCGTGAATGTCACGCAGTTACGAATCCACTTGGTCAGTAGTCAACTGGTCACCACCCACATCCGGTACCCGAGGCTGGCCAGTGACATTCATTCGAGACAAAGCAGCAGGCTACGAATCGGCACCTGCATCAAAGAACTGTTTGACACACGCCTCTCAAAGTACCACCAGGCAAACGAGGCACATATCCAGAAAGGTTGCGGCTTACGTAAACGAAACAGTTGCACGTCGGACCGCCTGAGTCGTGCTGTCAGATGTTTCCTCGTTCGTTAGAATAAACCCACGAACAGTACCAGAGACGATCATCATTAGAATACACAAGCAGAAGCGCCGTGTGAGAGATTTGAACCCATCAAGGCAGAGCTAGCGGTGTTTCGTATTACCCTTAATGGCACGATTTTCCTTACACCTAAA
>NW_008751801.1:1217301-1278438 GCF_000715545.1 Opisthorchis viverrini
GCCTCTCAAAGTACCACCAGGCAAACGAGGCACATATCCAGAAAGGTTGCGGCTTACGTAAACGAAACAGTTGCACGTCGGACCGCCTGAGTCGTGCTGTCAGATGTTTCCTCGTTCGTTAGAATAAACCCACGAACAGTACCAGAGACGATCATCATTAGAATACACAAGCAGAAGCGCCGTGTGAGAGATTTGAACCCATCAAGGCAGAGCTAGCGGTGTCACGTATTACCCTTAATGGCACCATTTTCCCTACACCTAAACACATTGTCTATCCTTGTGCATATACTTTGACCATGTTCCCTGTTTGTACTGTCCGCTTCTGACTACGCCGAAAAGTTCTAATAAATAACGTGTACTCTGGAAACATTGGCCTCATACGGATGACAATTTTTGGTGGTATCAACAACAGACTCTAGAAGTCCTAAAACACAATATGTGGAACTTTGTTTTTTCCCAACTGTGGCATAACTTCAGATAAAGATTATTATTCGAAACCGACAGGGGTGGCCCAACTCCCAGGAGACCACAAAATTTGAATGCGTCCTTCCTTTCAGGGATGGCGGAGAACATAACAGACCGGCAGAACCAATAGAATAGAATACGAAGAAAGACAAACACCAAGATAGTGTTCGGCGGAATCGGTGGATAAAAAAAACCTTTGTTGTCATTTTAACCATAAGTTCAAGGTGGACACAGTATTAGTTCACGAGGAAAAGGAAGTTGGTCACAATGCTGCTAAGCTGCTCCTGGCCAAACGATTGGCTTTAAACTCCTGGCCGGGCGGTCGCGAGTTTGAAACTACTCACCGGAGTTCTGTCAGATGCGCCCTGCCTATGATCAACCAGTTCTGCTTCACAAAAGGTCCACACACTGACCCCACTTTATTTAACGCCAAATATCCCTTTGGAATTACTCGGTTGAACTCGTATTGGATTAATGACTGACTGACTGACTGACTGACGACTGACTGACTGACTGACTGACTGACTGACTGACTGACTGACTGACTGACTGACTGACTGACTGACTGACTGACTGACTTGACTGCTGACTGACTGACTGACTGACTGACTGACTGACTGACTGACTGACTGACTGACTGACTGACTGACTGACTGACTGACTGACTGACTGACTGACTGACTGACTGACTGACTGACTGACTGACTGACTGACTGACTGACTGACTGACTGACTGACTGACTGACTGACTGACTGACTGACTGACTGACTGACTGACTGACTGACTGACTGACTGACTGACTGACTGACTGACTGACTGACTGACTGACTGACTGACTGACTGACTGACTGACTGACTGACTGACTGACTGACTGACTGACTGACTGACTGACTGACTGACTGACTGACTGACTGACTGACTGACTGACTGACTGACTGACTGACTGACTGACTGACTGACTGACTGACTGACTGACTGACTGACTGACTGACTGACTGACTGACTGACTGACTGACTGACTGACTGACTGACTGACTGACTGACTGACTGACTGACTGACTGACTGACTGACTGACTGACTGACTGACTGACTGACTGACTGACTGACTGACTGACTGACTGACTGACTGACTGACTGACTGACTGACTGACTGACTGACTGACTGACTGACTGACTGACTGACTGACTGACTGACTGACTGACTGACTGACTGACTGACTGACTGACTGACTGACTGACTGACTGACTGACTGACTGACTGACTGACTGACTGACTGACTGACTGACTGAATGAATGAATGAATGAATGAACCAATGAATGAATCAATGAATGAATGAATGAATGAATGAACGATAAAGCAACACTCAACACCCCGACCTTTCTGGGTGAGCAGAATTCGATAAATTCCGTTTGATTCCTTGTCGTCTTTCGATTGGCCCGACAGAGGGGTCCACACGGGGTTCAAAATCACAAGTTGAAATTTACTCCGTTATCTACCTATCTACTCGGAGAGGTCATATGAAAAAAATTCAGACAATCCCGGAAGGCGTAGTCTGTCCATTACTACTTTGCACAATCACCCCTAACGTTCAGATTCTTTCGTAGTGTGTCCGCTTGCTTGTCCTCCCCCGTTGTGCGCAATAACTTTCATGCACATCATATGGAAAACAGCAGAGTGATGCCACAAATTCTTCCAAGTCAGTAAAGTCAGATATATCAGAGTGTATTATCTAACCATATTAAATAGAATCAATTTGAACAAAACGCAGCAAAAGGCTCGGTGGGATGTGGTTTCTTCTCTAGAAAATCAGTTTTCTACTGGAACCTTAAATCAGGTTGTCAACTGATTTCAACAACAAAAGTGTGATCAACTTGAACCTGTTTCTTCAACAATAGGGCGGAAATGTTCCAGTTTGAGCCGAAAGTCATTCACCTCCGAAACTTTCATGGTCTTTCACTCGAACAAAAGCAAGCAGGCAAAATGCACTGGTTCAGAGATTTCCGCCCAACGTAAAACACGAAATCCTATGTGAAACCACAATGGGGGGTTTATTATTTCAACAGGTTTTAACTGTTCACTTGTTGCGTGTAGTTTTGGACTCAATTCCTCCCCATAATGCTCCTTAATGCTCAGTCTTGTGAGTAAATTGGTCTCGTTCAACCTAGGCTACAAGAAGTTCGGTTAACAAGCAAGGTATCGGGGCGAACTGCTCTGAGAATAAATTTTCCAAAATGTAGACACAAAATGACCGCAGACAACTGAGCCTAGCCAAAACCAAACGGTAATTACATCAAGTGGCACTTCAGCGGTGATGGTAAATGGTTGTGAATGCTTTTTGTTGTGTGATCACCAGGACCGCCAGCATTTGCGTATATCTTAAGTATTGGTTTTGCATAGAAATGTACTAGTTGATTAACATGTTTCCACAGATTTTGTTCAGGAAAACACTAACGCTGACTAGCATTTGAACAGTTTATTCTACTTGGTCACCTCCGCTTCCCAAATGGCACTCCACTATTCAATTTTGACGATAATGCGGCATTCTCGCATTTTAGTCGAAGTTTCGTTAGACAAATGGAGCCATCTGTGCCGAGAAGCCTGGAGACACTGTACAGCTGTTTCACTCTTATTGGATAGTATCAGTGGTGCACGTATTATGACTCTCCACCTAGGTCCGAATCTGGAACCTTTTGGCAAGCAACTGAAGAGCAGCCGTTGGGTCACCGGAGGCTAGTCAGCAATTTGATCAAATAGACCAACACTCATCTCTCAGTCACAGAATCCACATCACGTGCTCACGTGCTGACTGATTCCTCGAATGACACCATATCAGCAGGGAAGCCAAAACAACATGCGCCATGTTTTCCCGTCTGAGGAGATTACTTAGGCTTTGGCAGTTGAATAGAAAGGTCATGGAATTTCACTCAATGTCGCAGGCTACAGGGGAAAAGCCCAGAAGCTTTTTTTTATCCCATTTGGGACTTGACAGCGTTGCGTACCACATGAAACTCTAGGAAGTCTTTTGAACCACTGACCCGAGATAAGAATTGCGCTAATGTTTAAACCCAACACCTTTTGAGCATGGATTGACTTCTTTTGTAGGATGATATCTATTAACTCTTCAGCACTAAGCTGAATTTCGCAGGATTTATTCTGGATTTGTGGAATAAAGAATGAACAAGATTCGTAAAACCGGGTTACCCATACTTAGATAATTCCAACCATAAACGTCAAACTACCAGAGGGTCGCCTGTCAATCATCGACATTATTTTTCTCACCGGCAACAAGAGTTGCTACTGACAAATCGGACCAATTCAAGCAGGCATCTCTAATCGATATCTTTTTCTGCACTGTTCCTAAAAAGCACAAAACTAAGGCAATGAATCACAGGCTTATACTTCCAAAACCTTGTTGTCTAGGAGGCTATTACGAATGTGAGAAAGTGCGAGCCTTAAATCATTTGGAAACCTCATGGGAAGCGCTGTCAAAGGCGAGAGGAAAATTTCACCTAATGCTAAAAAACAAAACCGTATAGGAAAATCAATACAAGGATTACAACAATACTGCATGAGACTGCATGGACAACAAAATGAAGCCAAAACACCATTAATTTTCGCCCATCTTCATGTGGGAAGATGCGTGGGTAAGCACGCGAATTTGACCGGAACGTTATTCACGTCTTAGTGCGGGAGGAAAGAGAAAAACAAAGTTATTTTATAAACTTCCGGGCACCCGTAAGCTTTTTCAACGAGCATATGGAAATCGCTGCAATTACCAAATACACAAGGAGCTCAGAACCACAGAGCTCACAAGTTCACAAGAAATTAGGGCAAAAGTCTTACAGAAGGACCAGGGTAATCTGAATCTAACCGATAACCAGTTCGGCTAGAGTGTGAATCGTGCCATTAAATTCAAGAGCTAAGATTAACGAAAGGAACTCAAGGCCGTTGTCCGTCACGAAAGACATCTCATGAATGAACTTCCAGGGAATCGTTCACAAAGAAACCAAACTAAATGTGCAGCTGATTGAGGACAAACTAATCAAAAGCTGGAAATACTGCGAAAAAAACAGATTTAAACAAATTGTGAGCGGACAAATGAAAGTGAATAGGAACTGTTACGCGATCAGTTGGACACATGCAAAGATCACAGACACTCTTTAAAGCCTACATAAATGCTGATGCTTAAGGAGGTAGTACTCATCCAACAGGGCACTGATGCTGACACCGCGACTGGTTGTCAAACGTCTGAAAGCTGGGTGAACATACCGACAAACTGTCGACCAGCAAACCAGTGAGCTCCATCCAACACTATTCGGATATACTGCCCACGCGTCTCTACAGATAAAAATCCGGAGGAATACGACCTAGTAATCAGCTTCAAGACAAAAATGAAACCACCCACTCATTGCTGAAGCATTATTGTCGGAGTCATACCAGCCTGAGCGTTCCCACTCAGCTGCAGGATGCACCTGAATCATGCTTCCAACGGAGCTTTGAATTCTGAACTCCTATGGATGCTTTCGATCGGATCCTTGGATCAGTAGAATGGGGTATGGATATACGTTCCTTCCATTTGTGTTTCCTATCTCACTTCTAATACCCAAAATACACTCACTCTCACCACCGGTCAGATTCCACCACTGTGTTGAATTACTATTTTTGGCGTCCATCCCACAGATTCGGTAAGCATCCGTAACCAATCATGAACTTTCGGTCCTTGGTCTGTAGAACCTATGTTTGCGAACTTACGCTTATCCGTAGGCCACTTGTCTTACTGCATATGTGGACGCGTTTGTTGATAAATCATATCCAGATGCTATTTGCAACAGTTAGCTTTTTTTAAGATTTTAGGCTTCGCTTGGAATAGCACCAGTGCACCGTGAAAATATGTGGACAGAAATCTCTACAACTCCAGGTTTATATCTGTTCGATTTGTGCACTTTTATGCATGTGATTCCGTGCATCGCTCAGCCTTCCGAAATTTGTCAAGGAATCAACAAGTTGTTTTACTGTATTTTTCCGATTTAGCTGTTTTGACTTTATGAGCTTGGTAGTACGAAAAATCCAGTCTGATTAATCAGTTAGAAGAACATTTATCGAGGATTTGCTGCTGAGGAGAGTGTTGGTATCTCAAGTACCCATTGGTTTTTTTCAATCTCGGCACGCCATTGGATATACACTGCTGATGAGCTCTAATAAGAGCGAAACTCGAGTCCAGTGCTTCCCTTTGGTCGGGACTCACCGGAGTAATTACGCCAGAGCAGAAACACGGCCGTTCAAACGAGAGTGAACAAACATACCTATCCCGCAAAACCCAAAATTGCAATCCAAAAATAATCAATCACTACGTCATTCAACTCATGATCACAAGTTGATGGATTCAATAAAACACTCCACAAGTTCAACGATGTTTGTGCAACGTTAAATATTTGCTTGAATTAATTCAACACATAGGTTGCTTAAACCGAAGTGTGCTGGATTTCACTAAGTTACTCAGCTTTCCAAAAATATCTCTCATAGAGCCATTCCTATTTAAAGGAAGTGAGTTATGCCTCCGTTCTTCTTTTGATGTAGGTATTTTAGAAGTATTATTGCTGTTGATGATTCAACCACTGGGTGTCCCCAGGAAGAAACTGCATTCCGTGCGCTTGCACTTTACTTGAATACAAGCTTCAAGCTTCGGTAACTTAGTAGTTACCCTTGAATGAAGCTTCAGGTGAATCTTTTGCTTCTTACGATAAGCATTTACACACAAGACTGTTAATTAAGGTCGGATAATGTTGTCTCATACAGATTGAGGTCGAGGTCAACTCTGGCCCTACTAGACAGAGCGAAGGGCGACTGTTTTCGCGGATGATTCTGTCACACTATCCAAAACAGCGATGCTTAACTTTCAGTGAGCCGGGTGATCGCTCACACAATGCGAAGCGGTGAGTTATCCTCTTAACTATCCATGCCATGACGCCGGCGGGACGAAAACAATGCTCACCATGTAGCATGCCTGTATAACCAAACACAGCTGTGAACAATCTAGAAGGCAATTTAATATGGGCGTATTAAGCAAGATTAAAGGGCTGAGTGCCAGCCGAAAGGAATAGACCCAGGCCCAAGCTTGCCTTCAAATAGATCAAAACGAAAGCAACCGCAGTCTCTATTGCACGGTGAATGTTTTTAGGAAGACGAATTAACGAAGTGGATAATTAACCGGAAGCGTGGGATCGTCCGACTACACGGCCGTTGCAAAAAGAAGATGCAAACCACACACACTCACCTTACGCTGGCTTCTTGGCCTAACTTGCCACTGTCCTAATGGCAGACCGTGAGGGACATCAAGCTCGCTTTATTCAGTGCGACTATCAAGTCCGTTCTATTTAAATCTGCAATGTGGGTGACAGAGAAACATAAGATCCGTTAACACACCAAACAAAACTGTTAGACAGATGTGATAAGTGAAGGAGCTAGCTCACCAGTTGAAAGTAAGCTTGTTAAGTGTTTCTCATCTCTGGTTCTTCGCTCGCTGAAGAGAATGATCGAACAGTAGTGGTGCTCCAACCTGCGGTTGGGCTGGAGGCAGCTCATTAGCGCCCTTCTGATTACGGGCCAGTTTGAAGACGTTTGATTTATAACACCTATTCTGCACGTTGCTTTTGCACTTTAGTGTCAATTCGGAACAGTAGCAAGGTGAAATCGAACGAGATCGTTGTACCTAGCATCAGGATAACGGTCAACTATGATTGGTGGAAGATATGTCCAAATCCACCACGTTTACTAATCATAGTCTAATACTTTGTTCGTTTCCTCACTTTCTTTCGGGTATAGCGACCCCAGGTAGGTGAACCTGTGTAACCGCATCTGTAGCTTGATCCTGGCGATCAACCACGCGACAGGCTGGAAACGCCATATTCACTAATCATTGATGTCCTTCGCTTGGAATAGCACCAGTGCACCGTGAAAATATGTGGACAGAAATCTCTACAACTCCAGGTTTATATCTGTTCGATTTGTGCACTTTTATGCATGTGATTCCGTGCATCGCTCAGCCTTCCGAAATTTGTCAAGGAATCAACAAGTTGTTTTACTGTATTTTTCCGATTTAGCTGTTTTGACTTTATGAGCTTGGTAGTACGAAAAATCCAGTCTGATTAATCAGTTAGAAGAACATTTATCGAGGATTTGCTGCTGAGGAGAGTGTTGGTATCTCAAGTACCCATTGGTTTTTTTCACTGAGCTAATAACAAACGTTTCACCACCAAGCAAGGTGACATCATCAGTGCATTGTTAGAGAGCTGAGTGGTGCCCACCAGCAAAAACACTGACCCATCGACATGCTCCACTCCCTAAAAACGCACGGACGATACCACCTCGGTTGCTTTGCAATTAGATTGCCCAGCTCAGCGAACGAACAAACGACCATTTGTGGGGGCGTTTTCAGCATATAAAATTACATTGTTTGAGATGACTATCCAAAAATGCCCGACTCATCGAACGACGACCCAGTAACTGTCCTGTTTGTGACGATCGATTGACCTGCCAGTCAGGACTTCCCAGTCAGGTAGCGTGGCACACGCTATAAAAAAACGATCCAATCACATCAATCAAGTGTGTACACGTCCGCCTGTTCACACGTGATGATTCAGATTCGTCCAACGTGCGTTGGTAGAGTAGTGGTTACACGCTCGCCTCGCATGCCAGGGTTCAAATCTCGGCACGGCCATTGGATATACACTGCTGATGAGCTCTAATAAGAGCGAAACTCGAGTCCAGTGCTTCCCTTTGGTCGGGACTCACCGGAGTAATTACGCCAGAGCAGAAACACGGCCGTTCAAACGAGAGTGAACAAACATACCTATCCCGGTGTGGCTGTAACAAACATACCTATCCCGCAAAACCCAAAATTGCAATCCAAAAATAATCAATCACTACGTCATTCAACTCATGATCACAAGTTGATGGATTCAATAAAACACTCCACAAGTTCAACGATGTTTGTGCAACGTTAAATATTTGCTTGAATTAATTCAACACATAGGTTGCTTAAACCGAAGTGTGCTGGATTTCACTAAGTTACTCAGCTTTCCAAAAATATCTCTCATAGAGCCATTCCTATTTAAAGGAAGTGAGTTATGCCTCCGTTCTTCTTTTGATGTAGGTATTTTAGAAGTATTATTGCTGTTGATGATTCAACCACTGGGTGTCCCCAGGAAGAAACTGCATTCCGTGCGCTTGCACTTTACTTGAATACAAGCTTCAAGCTTCGGTAACTTAGTAGTTACCCTTGAATGAAGCTTCAGGTGAATCTTTTGCTTCTTACGATAAGCATTTACACACAAGACTGTTAATTAAGGTCGGATAATGTTGTCTCATACAGATTGAGGTCGAGGTCAACTCTGGCCCTACTAGACAGAGCGAAGGGCGACTGTTTTCGCGGATGATTCTGTCACACTATCCAAAACAGCGATGCTTAACTTTCAGTGAGCCGGGTGATCGCTCACACAATGCGAAGCGGTGAGTTATCCTCTTAACTATCCATGCCATGACGCCGGCGGGACGAAAACAATGCTCACCATGTAGCATGCCTGTATAACCAAACACAGCTGTGAACAATCTAGAAGGCAATTTAATATGGGCGTATTAAGCAAGATTAAAGGGCTGAGTGCCAAGCCCGCTTAAGACCAGTAAACCAGCCGAAAGGAATAGACCCAGGCCCAAGCTTGCCTTCAAATAGATCAAAACGAAAGCAACCGCAGTCTCTATTGCACGGTGAATGTTTTTAGGAAGACGAATTAACGAAGTGGATAATTAACCGGAAGCGTGGGATCGTCCGACTACACGGCCGTTGCAAAAAGAAGATGCAAACCACACACACTCACCTTACGCTGGCTTCTTGGCCTAATTTGCCACTGTCCTAATGGCAGACCGTGAGGGACATCAAGCTCGCTTTATTCAGTGCGACTATCAAGTCCGTTCTATTTAAATCTGCAATGTGGGTGACAGAGAAACATAAGATCCGTTAACACACCAAACAAAACTGTTAGACAGATGTGATAAGTGAAGGAGCTAGCTCACCAGTTGAAAGTAAGCTTGTTAAGTGTTTCTCATCTCTGGTTCTTCGCTCGCTGAAGAGAATGATCGAACAGTAGTGGTGCTCCAACCTGCGGTTGGGCTGGAGGCAGCTCATTAGCGCCCTTCTGATTACGGGCCAGTTTGAAGACGTTTGATTTATAACACCTATTCTGCACGTTGCTTTTGCACTTTAGTGTCAATTCGGAACTTACAAATCACAGTAGCAAGGTGAAATCGAACGAGATCGTTGTACCTAGCATCAGGATAACGGTCAACTATGATTGGTGGAAGATATGTCCAAATCCACCACGTTTACTAATCATAGTCTAATACTTTGTTCGTTTCCTCACTTTCTTTCGGGTATAGCGACCCCAGGTAGGTGAACCTGTGTAACCGCATCTGTAGCTTGATCCTGGCGATCAACCACGCGACAGGCTGGAAACGCCATATTCACTAATCATTGATGTCTGAGTATGGAATCCAAGTAGATATTCATCGCTCAGACACGCACGGATGAGTGCTGAGTAATGCCACATACAGTGAATATATAACCGCAGGTGCGTCCACCTGAACGCTCTGTACCCTCATGGAATAAGGGACGGAAGGCGAAAAGAATAGGGCAGTTCTCAATTCATCAGCATGCTAAACCCGTGACACACAGTTGTCAGCTGTATTATGCTGAACCAGTCGCTTCCAGCACCGTTAGCGCCCTGAAATGTGTGGAATCGTGGTGCGGATCTTCAACAGATGAACGACGAAATACATTTGAATAGGACACAGCAGGATACATTAAATCACAACTCAAAACACTACGGTGTAGTATATTGTAGTGTATGTAACTACATCCGGGGTAGCAGTGAGAAGCAATTTTCTTGCGGGACTTGCTTTGAACTTGCACCAATTCGTGCAAAAATTAGACGGAAATCCATACAATTTGAGGTTTGTGTCCCTTTCATATACGCCTTTTGTACATGCAGTACCGCGTTTTGTAGTAATTCCTGGCTGGTAGTTTCGCGCGCCACTCAATTGAAAATCCCAACATACGTTACGCATTCTACAATCTCAGTAGTCAATCCAGAATGCAGGCAATTTCTGAAAGAAAAACCGTGAAAAACGAAGATGAAATAATTATGTCCCTAGGCAAAACCCCACTTCTCACATTGGTTGATTTAAATGCGGTGAAGACAATGATTACTGAACTTCTGGACGACCAGGGAACAATAAAAGTAACTCTTGGGAAAGAAGGAATATGCGGCCTACTAGATTTCCGTTTGACAGCCTACTCGGAGTTCAGTGGAGAATGTTATGAACAACGGAACGAGAGCAAATGAGATCAACAATCTCTAAATTCATCGCGGAAATTACAGTGCACAAACTGGAATGGATGCGATACCAGACACAAAACCTAAAATATGGTTACGATTTGTGGAGGACATATTCACCAATGTAAAGAAAAATGAACCATCCTAAGCGGATCAGCATGACTCCCGATATCCATTTCACAATAAAACGGAATGGGACAACAGATTGGCGTTCCTAGGTGTGCTCGTTACAAGCACAACAGACAGTCAGCAACCATCCGCACTGTCACAAACGAAGCTCTGTGTGGACTCTATTCAAGCTGGTAGAGAAGCACTGCAACACAAAAGAGCCAAGAGGAAAGAATGAAGAAAACTTCATCAGACACCCCAAAATAATGGCTACCCACGGAACATCATATAAAGATGCTAAAAAATCAGTGCCAAGCTAGCGAAATGCACTCATTTGCAAACAACTTTGGTTTTGTGAGATACACCTGGAACCCAGTTAATCCCTCGTCTGTGATGCTTCCAGGCAACCGAATGTGCTGCACCAAGCCGCGTCATATTTCAGCTGCTACAATATTCGAGATATCACGACACATGTATATTCGTAATGCACTACTCATAAGGTTGCTGCAAATTCTTCGACAGTTTAAGTAGAACATAAGGTTGACGGAAACTCGGGGACTGTTCGTTAGCTGTGAGCCCCCCAAAAAGGCGGAACCACTCGTAGGCTGTCGAAGAATTTTCAGCGTCAAGCTACTTTGCCAACACAACCAGAACAGAGAAAGATTACACTTCTGTATATCAAAAACATCGTGAAAATGACTTCAGGAAATTTACGGTAACATGAAATAACAGTCACCTTCAACCCTATAAATACGCTGAGAAGAGAATAAATAGAAAGTTGGATGCAGTTACGAAGACGAGCATGATCCACAAACTTCAGTGCCGGGAACCTTATTTTGCCCAGACTGGACGAAAACTTGCCACCATTATATACAGACACAAGCTTACTTCAGAAAACAATCCAGTGTCATTTGTTTCAATCCACACAGACAGGGAATGACATCATTTGGATTGGAATACTTCTCAACTACTTCCTCTTGCAAGGGTGAAACTAGAGAGGATGTTTGTCAACACGTGCTACTTCACACAAAAAAATGAGCAATAAACACATCGAGATCGACACAGTCTATCGGTCACTACGGGCAAAAGAACTACGCAGTCACGGTACTCTGAACCACATTGGAGGATCAAACAACATGACGACAAACAGCGAAATAACCGGATCAAAGTAGCATAATTACTAAAAATAGAAGGTAACTGAGTCATCGTACCAAGTGAAACAAAATTATTTCTCAAAACAGAAGAAGTTGCCTCCAATGGTGACCCAACTTCCTCAAATCATCGGCCGATGAAGCTGTGACAGCTATAATCACAGTAAAGCAAGTATGAGGTTTTCGCTGCTGATATTGATGATGATGATAATAATGATAGTGATGATGACGTAAGACCTAGATCGATCCCATAGCGTTCTGTTTTGTTGTTTCTTGGTCCGGTAGGACAAGGCAATACCGACAACATAACCCCATGTTTTTGGTAAGCGATCGAGCAGAGCTGGAACCAGCTTCTTGAGCACTTCCTTCGTTAACCTGCCGTACTGATCTAACGGCTGCGGCATGGATTCCATATCTCCTCAGTTTGATTGCAATCAAGGCGATGCATCTTGCATGACTATTCCTTTGACTATCAGCTTAATTCATCCGTATCCCGACGCCCAGCAAACCAACAATTATTGGTCACCTCGGGCTATCTGATCGCCTCCAATATACCTGCAAAGAAGAGAGTGGAATTAAAGCAGGCTGTAATACCACCGCTCAGATTTCCGGTCTGCCTGACCTCAAGAGACCGCCACACAGCCTTGTGGTCTTCATTCGCATGATTGATATAATTATTTTTTAACCACATTTGATTAACCCGGCTTTGGCTTCAAGCAGCCACACACTATGGTGGGAATGCACCTTAGGCTTTCCTTTAAGCATCCCCACTCCATCTCAATCGAAGGACATTGTGCACACTTATTAACTAGTGGACATGCCTGTTTCAGCTGAGGGTCATCTCGCAGTTGCTATTGATCCCTGTGCGCCACCAGAACAAACATTACTTCGGCATCTAGGCCAGCAACTAATCAAGTGCATATAGTGGCCATAGTGACATGATGCCAGAGGGCCAGCTAACAGCATATTCCTGAAACGAAATTGACTGATAAAGTAATGATGGATGTCACCGACTTTTCTGATGGGAAAACAAAGTTGAGCCTGGCGTTGGCTCGATCTGTCCGTATAAGGGGCATTATAAGTGGTCTTAGAATTGGAATAGTTAGGTGGCGAGGTTAAGTAGTCTGCTTTACAGAAGGCAGTGCCTCTACCGTCCAACACAGTTTGGCAGAACTTAGTCGCTTGGGTAGCCCCGGAGGTACAACTGACTGAGGATGTCCAAGTTTCATGCTTGGATGCGTTCCAGCTAGTCTACTTATTTCGCTATCTAGAACATTCTGTCGGATGTAGGAACCTGACCAAGACATGGCTAATGAGAAAGAAAACTGAGGCCACAAGCGGCCATTCCAAATCAGGAGTATCAGTAGCTAAACATGTGGGTGCTCCATAGACTTGCGCTCTGTATAAATGAAATATCTCCTAATGGTAAAACCCGCTAACCAGGGTCTATTAGTGGATGGTACAACCTGATATGCCATGCGAAACTAAGGTAGCAATGAAGCCTTTTGCCCGGATTAGCACATACATACATACATACATACATACAAACATACATACATACATACATACATACATACATACATACATACATACATACATACATACATACATACATACATACATACATTACATAATACATACAAACATACATACATACATACATACATACAAACATACATACATACATACATACATACAAACATACATACATACATACATACATACAAACATACATACATACATACATACATACAAACATACATACATACATACATACATACAAACATACATACATACATACATACATACAAACATACATACATACATACATACATACAAACATACATACATACATACATACATACAAACATACATACATACATACATACATACAAACATACATACATACATACATACATACAAACATACATACATACATACATACATACAAACATACATACATACATACATACATACAAACATACATACATACATACATACATACAAACATACATACATACATACATACATACAAACATACATACATACATACATACATACAAACATACATACATACATACATACATACAAACATACATACATACATACATACATACAAACATACATACATACATACATACATACAAACATACATACATACATACATACATACAAACATTTATGCTACTGGCAAATCTCTCCCTTACGCTATACCATATTTTATAAACCTGCGGGGCCTTCGCAGCCAACATGTGGAGGCCGCCTTACCATGTTCGGGTCTAGCGTAGAGCTCAAGCGTTGAGATGGGATTCGTTGACTGTATTAGCCAGTTTTCTGATCACATTCTCATTCGAGTACCAGCTGACTGGCCTCCGTGCACTTTAACCCAATTGGGCGATGGAGCATCGATATGCAGACAGCTTAAATGATGAGCACGTGACAAACAATCAATGTTATCGAGTTTGCAAATAACCATGCAGCATACGTGAAGAGTTAATACTCCCCCTTATGTGACGGGGTGAACTACAAACGATCGACGATGGGACAACGAAATTCGTCAGCTAGGTTAGAAGTAACCACACCACAATCTGTGCTGCCAGTACGTCGGGAAATCGTCGAAATTGTCTACGACGACGTCGCTGATAGTGAGGGATTCAGGGTAAACGCCACTTCTGGATCATGTGATGTACAGACATACGCTAACGTTTCTAATAATAATCTACACTACCCTTTGAATAGACTGATTGAAACAGATAAATGGAATTTGGGACAAACTTCTAATTCGGAAATTCATCTACACTCATCAAACGGCTGTTCGGTCAAGCCTTTGGAAGAAGCTTCACAACCCACGCCATATGATGTACCGTACAAAACGGACATAAAAAAAGCGTCAGCTGAAATTTCACACAAAGCGGAAGTCGATCGAGTCATAAAAGAGTTGCAAAATACCCATTTGGAGAATGAGCCTTCCAAACCCGAAATATACGAAAAATGCGTTCCGGGAAATACCTACAATCATTTTACTAGGGTGGATAGTGAATCCAGTCTGTTGTCACAAGATAGTGGCAAACCTTTTTCGAAAGACGAAGTTCCCCCAAATACTGGTAGGCATAAAAGTATTTGGCGTCGACTGAAGTTCCATTCCAAGTATTCATCCACCGATAGCATGTGTTCCCAGTTTAACAATACTTTTAGCCAGAACATGAGTGCAATCAAGTCAATTCCAAACAAAATCAACTCGAATCCACCGATGGATTTCCACCCTAACCCTCCTCCCCCTCCTGACGAATGCAGCCTAGAAAAAGCGAATAGTCCTCGACTCGTAGCTGATTTTACACACGATTTAAAACCGACATTGAATGCAGGAGATATGGGACAATTTGAAACTGGTTCAATGAACCTTCATTTTAAACGACAAACCGAAGCATTCACATCTGGTCTGCTCGGAAGAAATAGATCCATGGATTTTGCTACGTCTCATTTGTTCAGTCAACGGACAATAGGTTCACATCGACTTCTGCATAGGGATTGGCGAAATGATTCACGCTTTAACCACGGGTTCGAGCCGGAATGGCACGTCAATAGAAACAACCACAAATGTTCCCTCTCTATTAGATCTTCTACTCCTTCAATCGGCCCCCCAACTCCATCTGGCCTAACAGTAATCACTTTGGATAGGAGTTTCAAACAGAAGGATACATCAAATCCTTTAATAGACACACTTCAGTGGAGCGAGAGAATGTCTACTTTCCCTCCGGCGACGGAAGCGATTCCGGACTGTTTGCAGCTGATGAATTACCAGGATTATATCAAAGTAAAGAGAAGGTAGGTAACAGGCCAAGAACTTTGTTTTGTATATCAAAGCCTGTTTACCAATATTAACTAAGATTTCCACCTATAAATTTGAGGCTACCGTTCATATGTAGACAGACTATTGCTATGTCGAGAGTTATCTCATCGTCATTGTTGACAGCAAGATCAGTGAAGGACACTAGTGTTTCATTGTCGTACAACCGTCACTTTATCTGATTAAAACCCTACAAGGCTTCGAACAAAGATAGGCAATGGAAGAAGACCTAGGGCTTGCCTATCATAGATATCCAAGGTTCCTATCCACCTCCCTCCCCGAACACCCATTCAGAGAGTCGGAATAGAAACCGATAGTACGCACATCAGTGGTGGGCTAAATGCTTTCTCAGTTCCTCCAACCAAGCACAGAGCAAGTCGCATGGAAGATAAGCAATACCATTGATTCTTTTCGACCATTTTCTTTTCGACAGTTGTCGCATTTCTCCCCAAAGTCGATCTACCTTTGTCTTGTCAATTGGCCATGTAAACAACACTGAAAAGGCAGTTAGGTTGCTGTTTATCATCGCTGTATTTCTGTCAATGATGATGACAATGAAGAAACAAAAGATTTCACAGTTTCACAATGCCCCGCGACTCGTATCGGCATATCAAAATTTACGCGGTCACTTCTACCACCGTCTACAAGGTATTGAACTTATGAGTCTCCAGAAAATTCTAAAACACATTTTTTCAGTGTTCTCTTTCACAGCGGATGCAAATAACCATTCCGTTCAACCTCCATGAGAGTAAAGCGGTTACGTGCAATAAGCATTCTAGTTTTTACCATCGTATCCTGCATTGTAACTAATGGCCGATAGAAAACAGGATATCTAAAGGTAATTTGCCTCTGACAGTGTAAAACGAATGTACCAATCCAAGTTTTTCATGCACCTGTCAAATTGGCTAGGGTCGGATGATTAGACCAATCCCGGTTAAATCCACTTGTTTCCACTGATTACTGAAAATTTCTGAAGACGTTCATCTTGTGTGTACATGTCTAGTCCTCTGTTGATGTTGGTTAACAATACTCGAATATCAGTTAACCTATTTACAAGATAATCAGACTATTTATGCTCCAACGAGAATGGTTGCGTAGATGACTGCATACGAAATAATCAAATAATTGCGCGAATAAGAAAATCGATACATCCTTGGTTCGGTAGCGTCTCTACTGCCTCCAATTCATGCAAATGATTCAGTGTAGACTTCGATAGGGCTTGCTATGAGTTCGCGGCTGATGTGAATTTATTTGGCAACTTCCAGCGCAATCTCAAGAAACTGGGCCTGAATTGTTGCTGTACAACTCTTGCTGAGTGTCTTCGGAAATTGACACCTTATTATGGCCATCGGCCTTCCTGTTGCAAAGGCGCCCTACCTCAGGAAGCTCAGGATTCCAGTCACTGTAGCACTTGGCATCAGCTCAAGATAACCGCACGCTTCGTAAGTTGAAACGTGCAATTGCCACGCGAATGCCCCAAGTGCTCATGTCCCTCTACAAGCTATGTGTTCGGTCTTAACTTGAATATTTTGTGCAGGCATGATGCACTAATTGGACAGAAAACATCAATGAATATTAGTTTACCAGATGGCTTGGTTAGAGTGGTGGAGGCTAGGAGAAGGTGAGTATGTCGTCAAAACCAAGTTGGTATGCAAATGAGCGTATTTTGCTACACATACCTCCTTTCCCTCTAGAGTTGGTAAAAAATTAAGTAGCCACCAAAAGTGTTAGCCCCAACGTCTTCAGTGAAGGCTTTTCAACTTGGACTCCGTTCGGAGTAGTTTTTGCCTGGATTACTTCGGACGATTCTGGTTAGCTTCCGACAAAAAGGTCTTGAAGTCTGTTCACAGGTTTGTGAGAACTGTCCAGGGCCGTCTTCTGAAATGATGTTTATTCCTTTCCGTAATTCTGGCGTTTATCTGCGTGCGGAAATCAAGCTCATGCCTCAGTTTCTTTTTCTGCAACAGATATGACTAATATTCAAATATCTGATGTTGCCGCCAGCAGCAGGAAAGTCGTAGGGGTGATTCGTCACGCTCACTCCTCCGCCGATATTTCAACATCAGTTCCAAGGTACTGGTGAGTAGTATGGAGGCTAACAAAGTAAAAGTCGCTTCGACTTGCAGTCGGGATGTCCGATCAGGATACAGGAGCATATTCATCCTAAATGAACCACCAGCCAACCTGCAGTCAGTCGAACTGATGATATACTGTGGAGCAGAACGCTCGTGACTTATTCGTGTCATGGCCTCTGTTCCATGCAAAATACTTTGTTGAAAGTACACTTCCTATGAATTTTAGATTCGAAATAACTTTAAAATGTCGAAATCACTTCCGATGCCAAATCACGTCCGATGAGTGTTTTTTAAATCTTTGTAGATTAAAAAATTGAGGAACTTCGGGGGGAGCATAAGTTATCCAAAGCAATAAAGCAATTTTTTTTCATTTTGCCTTCATTAGAACTCACGCTAGTCACTTTCTACCGGAAAAATGGAATTCTGGACTAAACTTTTACGTGGCTTTTCCGACAGGACAACTTTGACTCGCGCAAGAATTACAGGTTCGGTAAAAAATAACTCTTAATGATTCGTGCTTATCTGGAAATTCTTCGTGCCCTAGTATGAACCCTCATTTCATGCTAACAGTTGGAATTCATCTGAATTAGACCACTGTGTGACATACAGCTCCAAAGCAGAAACATGAACGACTGAACACATCGCACTTGGACAGTCTCTACTCAACTTTGAAAGCTAATAAAGCCGATGATTATTTCGACCGTATCTGTCAGTATCTCGAAACAAACAGTGTATCGTTCAAAATTATTCCAAGAAAAGAAAAGAAACCACCCTCTATAAGGTACCACAAACCTGTAAGCTTTTCCTCTCAACTAGGTACAGTTTTAGAGGTTGTTCTCCACTTAGAAAATTCTACTCATGGATACCAAACCTATGTATCATGAGGCACTTTTAGAGGTGTTCAGTGCTGTAACATCTTGCATGGGTAGTTCACAGAAATGAAAACGTTCGCTCCATAGATGAACTTATCACACTGCATAGGTTGCGCTGGCTTGGCCACGTACTGCGTATACCAGTCGACCAATTTCTTCAAACGGCTCTTTACGCACAATCACGTGAAGGGTGGAACAGAGCCATAAGCGGTCAAATAACGACTTGGCAGTGAAGTATAAAAACCATTACCAGCAAACTCAGCTGCGCTGGTCATTGCTGTTTTCCTGGAGGGGGACCCCTGGACGGGCCACATCAATGGTTAGTGACATTGCCAGACATGGTCTAGTCGCGCCCTCAATGGCGCTTGTGCATTCAAGCTGTTGCCTTCAATGCACAGTTCCCTTTCCCATTCCACCACTTGGCAGTCCACCTACAGTGCTGTATAACGGCTCTTTACGCACAATCACGTGAAGGGTGGAACAGAGCCATAAGCGGTCAAATAACGACTTGGCAGTGAAGTATAAAAACCATTACCAGCAAACTCAGCTGCGCTGGTCATTGCTGTTTTCCTGGAGGGGGACCCCTGGACGGGCCACATCAATGGTTAGTGACATTGCCAGACATGGTCTAGTCGCGCCCTCAATGGCGCTTGTGCATTCAAGCTGTTGCCTTCAATGCACAGTTCCCTTTCCCATTCCACCACTTGGCAGTCCACCTACAGTGCTGTATTTACGCACTAATTTATCAGTTCCCGCCTCCAATGCGCAGCTACTTAACCCACCTCTCCGAATCATCAATGAACGAAATTGCGGCAGCTACAACCACTGTACGACAAGTACCTGTTTATTACAGCTAACAGTAACGATGATGGTGATAATAATAATAATAATAATAATAATTAGGTAGGAGCCGTTATACATTCCGCTTCATCAAGCTTGCTCCCGTCAATTAACGACTCTGCTATGGGATTTTCACCAGTGATAGAAGGCCTGGATCCAGAAGCATTGGTGACAGGGTTTCGGTGCAGCACACCCTTAGACTATGCCACTATTTACACCAAACTATTTGGTTGTATGATTGAACTAAGGCTAAGCTGGTAATTAGCATCAACATCAGAACCTCACTGAAATCAGCATCTCTCACGTGTTAGACCCAACCATTATGCCATCACTGGTGGATCTACACAGCAATACTTGCGGCTATCGCACATAGCGTTCTATTAACTTCTTCAACTATCCATATTTGAAGTTGATGTTCGTATCTACGTCTGGACGAATTCTGATCATATAAAAGCACACCAATTCATTTAAGCCACAAATGTAGCTAATCAATCGACATATGCTTGTCAAAATACCACACAAGGATATTTTACTGCCTGATCGTCTTTTGGTATCCTTTGACACCCCTTGCCGGAGACTACCGGAGAAAATAACGCGAATTCCCCTTCTCCCTGTAAGCTCATTTATCAGGTACTGTGAAATCTGGAGACATAAGAAAATGTACTCAGTAAAGCTCGCTAAACTTTAGGTGAAGAAATCGTAACTGATAATTATCAAATCTCTATCCGGCATCAATCGATTAGTAGCTCATGTTTGAACAGTGTCGCAAAATAATAAAACTTTTATGTGAGAAGTAGTCTGTCGACCAGATGGTCATTACGTACCCACATGATGTGGTTCCCGTGATTGGAAGATGAGTGGAACTATGCCCCGCCTGAGTGAGAAACAGTCAAACTACTTGGTGAGCCGCCCTGGTTTAGTCCCCAACTACTGGCAGGAAGGTCGCAGGTCTGAAACTGATTTTCCTGAGACGAACGGCGCTGATGCAACCGTCATGGCTACTGCAAATCGACCATCCTAACGAGTTCCAATGAAATTAAAAAGGACCTGAACTTATCAGCCAAGCTTACTGAGTATGTACTGGGATACACTTGGAAGGCTCTGACTACGCGCTGACAGAGGTACACTTTGGATATCCTTACACTTGGATAATGCTTCGGGTGAGAACATACGAAGCAGTGGTTACGAATGCGAGCCACTCTGACAGGTGGGTTATTATTCCATATTCAGTTTTTATATGCAAGCTCTTATGCAGCAAATTCATTTGTGCTTCTTTTGGACTGGAAATAACGAATGGAGTGCTTTTTATGTGACTGATAGGGACAACTGACTAGGCTAGTACTAAGTGATCTTCGTCACACATTTCAACAATTGTTTCATTATGAAGACTTTATTTGACTGATAAAACGAAGCATGAATTTCAACACTGATATTGTTACCAGTGATCTTTACCATCATCCTCATCAACAAAGGTGTCATCGTTACTGTCTTCACCTTACCACATCCACCAAACCAACAGCATTGCCGAGGTCCTATGTTTTCGGTACGTCATAAATATGACGCAAATCCGAAGTTAGAAAGAACGACAACCTCAAAAGCAAGGTACGTTTGGGACACCAAAAAGGAACCGATTAAGTGTACAATTGGAATGCTGTAAAACAACCAAAATGAAGGCCTGGAACAATATGGACCCCGGTTCACCGTTAGATATGTCGTGCATACAACAACCCGATCTTTCCCCAGTCCGTTGTGTGCTCTTACGTCAAGTGCGCCGTAATCTTCACAGTCTGGCTTCAGCAATGTCGCTCTTCTCACTGATGGATGACTCGATAAGGGTTTTGGCAGGACTCTTCTCCCAGTTGAAAAAGTCGAGTCAAAGGATCGTGCAGCCTGAATCAAAATGCTTGTTAGGGGACAGGCAAATGTGTACGGACATCTGTGAAATGAATGTGAATGCTTTATCGCATGGTGCCCCAGCAACCAACAAGGCTTTCAGCAAGTACTTGTTATCCTTGATCAATATACCTTCATTCACAGTAGTGAGATGTGAAAAGCAGACACTCTTGGTGCGATTTACTGCATGTAAGGAACAACGTAACCAACGTCAGACGAAACACTGTGTAGTTTTTCCTGACAAGGAATTTACTACCCACTCGAATGAGGGTCAGCCTTTTAAGGAAGAGTGTGCACCTGTCGAAAAAATTATGACGTGTATCAACTCGTTGAGACTGTAAAATTTCCTTCATTTGATACACACTGCAGAAACTGCGAAATAGACAGTCACATTCCTAGCAGATTCTTCACAACTAAATTGATCACCAATTCACCAAGACAGACCTTGACCGAGATAGTCGCATGAATGCCTGTCCAAAATTCTAATAAACACGGTGCGATGTACGCAAATTGGCTTTCACAGAAGATACTTAGGAGTAGGTAGAAGAAGTACAGTTGGTATGGTTTGTCACAGACACGAAACATGGTGCAGTAAGTGGCGAGAGAGCATTTCATTCTTGGGTTTCAACCAAAACAATGTGGTAATCTTGGTCACACGACGGCTGAAATCCAGGTTGATGAACAAGTGTGTCACACTCTCCGATCTCCATCTTCAAAAGGATTTGTGTGAACTTGATTTAATCGCATCAGTTATCCTCAAATTTTAGCCTGGCAAACTGCTATCTTACCCAGAACAAGCTAAAAACTGGGTTTCTACCAATCACTACATAAGTCCATACGTCATCATGTTGAAAATGATTCTGAATCATTTTAAATCAGGTTGTACATAAATGGGCGTGAGCCACGCACAAAGAATACTAATTGGTTCCAGTCCGTCGATAATTATTCTGAGGTCGCTAAATGAAATAGTCCCGCGGATTTACTGTCTTAATTTCGCAGACGTCTTACGGCTGTGGGTCTCGTGAAAACTTGCTGAACTCAAGCATGTGCAAGTGGATGTCTGCCAATGTCGTTCTATCATTTGCACTGTTCTATGGAGCTAAAATCCAGAAGAGTGTTTGGTAGTGCCTCAGCCACCTGAACAACAGTGGTCTCAAAATAACGTCAAAGTGACCAGATGGAAAACATTGTGAAAATACCATCTTCAACAGCACAGGACGCATCGTGTCGTTCCTCTCCGCAAAACCAACTAGTTCACCCAAATTTACTTTACCTTCTAGTCTGATTATCTGTAAATCCATAAGCAGCTCAGGGGAAGGATAATTTCTCTCTGAGAAGTCATCACTTTAGGGGCCAGTCATTCCGTGCCCACATGATGTAGTTTCCCTGATTGAAGGATGACTGATACTTCGTCCTGTCTAATTGAGAACAAATCACACTGCTGATCAGCCACTCATGATCAAAGGTTAGGCCTCCAGTCATTAGCCGAAATTCGAGAGTTCAAATCTCTAAGTTTCGCGAGATTCACATTGTTGATGAATCCCAACAAGGATGAAACAGCTGTCCAGTTCTTCTTGGCTTTTCAGCACAGACTAGCTTCACTGACAAGATGAAGTTTTATTGGATCTTGAAAGATCCCCTTACGTTACCATGAGTCCATAGAATCCCAACGTCTCACAGTATGTCCGGTTGTCTCTTATTACAGCTCATCAGTAAGACATATTCCTGGCCGTGTCGGGGACATGGAACGTTAGGCGAAAGTGGTACCACTACTCATCTTGCACATATTGGACTCCTTACGTTTCACGTCTGAGCAGGCGAAAGTGTTCGCTCTTGGGCAATAAGCTTGGGCTCGAAAGATGACCTAACAACTGCCCTGGTTGTGCCTATTGGTTGAACTCCCTATCAGGAATTTCTAATCAGGTATCACGCTGGACAGTCTGAAACCTGCTGGACTATTCATTCATTGACTTTGGTGGCTACAGGATCACAGGAGTAAACCGACTGATACAGCATCAGGTTTAGCTATAATCAGTGGATTTGACCGTAATGGCCGTTCCTAGTTGCTCGATCTTGGAACAGCTGAGTCGTGTTGCCTAAGTATATCACATGCAGACGAATGAAAGTAGGGTACCCCGATCTGATTATAATCTACCCAGTTGTACTGGAAATCGAATACATAACTTGCTCAGTCGATTTCTAGAAACCGGAGCGTTTATCCTAAATAGGCTTGGCGGCGTGTTTTTAAAACTTAGCTGCTCCTTGGATTTGTAGTACCGGAATATTTACCGTCTTGGAACTCACAAGTGTTTACAAAGTTCTTATTTTCCGGGGTTTTACAACCAGACTCTCACTGGCAGACACTTAGTTGGGATTTATGTTTCAGAGGATTTCGAAACGCTCAATTTAACTTGCGATTTTCGTTTGCTCCAATGAAACAGCTAGCCGCAGTTTACGTAAGCAAAAGGGCGCATCACCGAGTCTTAATAGGTGTGTTCGAAAGTAAACTTCAATTTTGGATGGACGTTGTTAGACGCTTCCAAATTCGACGTGAGGACATTGGTTCTGTCGTGCCTATGTGAACTCTCATAAACGTATCCCAGCTGAGTGTTTGAGGAAGATAGTCATTCTGCAATCATCGTACACTCTACTGCAGGCATGATTGCTTCGTGCAGAATAAACTCGTTTCATGTGATTGATTTGTGACTCATTCATTCATGGTAAAGGTCCAAAACAAGAGTGCTCGGTGTGCTCACTAAACGGATCTTGCCAGTTTTCCAGATGTAAAACAATTCTCCAACTATATTTGTAAGCCGGAGTTGATTAAATTGGAACACATTGTGGAACAACGAACCCGGATGACTTCTGGTACGGAAGAAGTTGGTAGTCCCATGGAGATTAATCTCTGTGCGAAAGCCACTCACAAACGATACCGCGGTAGATAAATTGGCAGTTTTTTTTTCGGAAACGCTGTTGGGATCTCGTTTTCTCTGCAGCGAGAGAAGATGACAGGTCATGTTAAAAATGGGACAATGGTAAGACGCTAAATTGACTGTGTGAAATGTTCAAAGCCGCAGTCATTTGCGGTAGATCACTGTCATTATCCCATTAAAATACAGCCTCTTAACCGAAAACGCAGAAACCGTTGAGACGTACATAGTTCTCAACTGGTTTGAGTTCAACCCCAGCTGGTTGCTTTATGTTAGAACGTCCATTTCTTCGTCTGACCATCTCCGTATATATGCATCATATTGTTGTCTTCGATGAAGCATGCCGATTAAAAACACTCATGAGAAGGTTGTCGGAACAGATTCCGCTTTGACTGGCCATAGGTTCTACATGGACAAACGTCTGCTCCATCTAAGCGCCTCTAGTGAAGACGGAGTGACTGAATGGCTAAAACACATTCACCTTCTTGAGCGCTGAACTGTTGCACACAATTAGGTGTTTGAAGATTTCACATACCGAAGCTAGTCAGTATTCCCCAGCACAAAGAAAGTTTGAATGTAAAGAGCTTTGTGTAAATTTGGTTTGAATTTGATCTCAGTCGATTAAACCCGTTCACTTTCACGTTCATTTTTGCAAAGCCGGTTGAATACGTAGCACTGCATTATTGCTTTCCACTGATCTGTATTCAAGCCACAAAACTGTGGTTGGTGTGATCATCATGAGACTCACTTCCAAGTTTGAATGATAGAGCTTTGTGTAAATTTGGTTTGAATTTGATCTCAGTCGATTAAACCCGTTCACTTTCACGTTCATTTTTGCAAAGCCGGTTGAATACGTAGCACTGCATTATTGCTTTCCACTGATCTGTATTCAAGCCACAAAACTGTGGTTGGTGTGATCATCATGAGACTCACTTCCAGACTTCCTCATGTTGGTGGTGTACCAGTGGATTCCATTCAAGCCTCTTCAGCCCCAAAGTTGTCTTCCAGTGAATAATTTATAGCATCTGTGTTTTTGGAGCTTCCTTGTACATTCTTGAACACCGCACACGATTACATACTCCCTCAGTCTGATTCAATTCAAAACAACGCTTCGAAAAGTTCACAGTCTTGACGACGACTGACCCCATTGGAGATACAAGGTAGCTATCGTCACCATTGGTCAATGATCAGGTCGCCAAATCTGTCATGGAGTTGAACATCTTCCTTCACCACCAGTGCGCAAAGATAGCTACTAATGTTTCGACATGCTGACAACATCACACAGAATTCTGCATGCATGTCTGTGCGTCAAAGACAGTACTCCCTCACGCTTTTTTATAATAGGGATACGAAGAGTAGCGGCTCAGAAGAATCGACCTTGTATTCTGCGCGGATTTAGATCGCAGCTTAAAGAAATGAACTACCCGTCTGGAGGCAGTTCATGAGATTCCGTCAAACTTGAACCCATATTGAACTAATATAAATGAGAGATTCAGCTAAATTCAGCTAAGTTTCCTATTAAAACACAATCCGTGTTCAAATGAGAGTCATTGTCGAGTGAACCACTTCTTCAGTATAGAGAATTGTAATCAGCAGTTAGGGGTGAATATTTATGTTGTTTGTGGTCTAACAGTATAGCAGTGGGTACCATCATCATCGACAGCAGGACATCAGTATTCAACACCGATGTTTCACTGCCGTACAACCATGAGTTATTTGAAAGCCTCATTGTGAAGAAAAGAATAAAGGTGGATGGGGGAAGGACTTAGTGCTAGCGTAACACAATCATTCCGAGGTGCTTACACCTCCAGACATTCACTCAGGCAATCTGGACAGAAACTGACAACAAGAACGCCACTGACATCGGTTGGCAGCCATATGTTGTAGTGTCTCCAACCAGGCACAGTGAGGATCACGCGGTCCCCATCCTGGAAGGCGAGTAGCACCGACGACACCCAAGCGTTTCGTGATCTCCTTCATACTCCTCTGCCAATTCAAGGTTTGGCCACCTCTCTGTTTACGCCACTCTGAATTGGGCATGGAAAACACCACTCTCTTCGACAAACGATGGTTCCGCATACGCAACACATGTCCCAACCAACGCAGCTTCTGGGTCTGGACACATTATTCAATGGAAGTACCAGTTACATAACCGAAAACGCGCTTTCTATCTGCACCGTTACGGATTCGCCGACACCAACCCACACGAGCTATGGTTCTGAGACAACGATTGTCGCTACCTTGTGGCTACCTTCATGGGTTCAATAGGTCTTATCCTATATACAAGAGTAACTTTCACCTCAACATGCTTCCAAGCTTGATTCACTTTATGATGCCTGGTGATTGTATTACCTACGAATTCAAGTATTCCGAGTGATCTGGAGACCGAGGTATTCAAACAGTTCTACTGTGCATAATATTAACACAGGTGGCCTCCGAATAGACATAAATACATTCAACGGAAATGACAAAATTACCAAGATCGGTTCTTTTCTTAACAAATTCACTATCCTCTGTCAGTACTTTGAGAGCCATTGTGTGCAGCGATGCAAAACATCAGGTCGTGCCGACAAAATGAATGGAACCTTGTACGCATTTGCTCAAGAATGAAAGGTAAAACAATTACGGATCGCTGACAAGGAGCAAGTGGATGAAACAAGAAGTTGGTCATTTTTATCCTCCCGAATATTCTTTTCACAGTGGACATTTTTTGTTCTTCTGCAAGCAGTTGCTACTCGAATAGGTTTGCTTTCTTATTCAGTCATATTTAACCTAAGTTTTTATCCATTTAAATGGCTTGCAAAGCATTTAGGCTCTTTCGGGATGATATGCCCTGATGTCAGTGCTGTCAGAGGTCTGCAGCCTGATCACTACATTTTCCCAATCTATAAGTTTCCATGTGACCTTTAAGTAAGCAAGTATTCTATAAACTAATAAGAAGAGCAATGCTTTATCATCAAGTGAGTTTATTCTAAGTACATCTGTCCCCAACAAGAAGACCTATTGTCGAGGTTTTTTGATGTGCGGATCACTCCAACTAATTCTGTTATTTATTGACCTCCCGACAAACACAGCCGCCAAATACTTTCAGAAAACTCATTTTGCGTAATCAGATGTATAATTCTACAAACTCCCAGGTAATTACCACATACATTCATTCGTAAGGATGCTTGAATTAGCCTCATGGTTACCCTTCCGCTCAACTCCGTGCAGCATGGACAAACGAAATGCATTCAACCGTTGAATAGGAGTAGCCGTACTTCCCCTGAAGGCAACAGTTAGAGATAAGAGCGAAACCAGTCACTGTCGACCGGTATTTTTGCTTATGAATTGACAGCGGCACTCATATCCTTATTGTTCTAACACCCCTCTTGATATGAGAAATGAAGTACAACGGGTTAATACGGCAATAGGTGCAACACTATCCAGGAACGTAATGGAAACCGCTGCGGACTATGCCTCAGGTGCCATGGAGACGGTGCGCCAGAACTTTGTGTAGCTAATTTGCACAAATGAAGTTTTATCTCTTCCATCGCACTTCTGACTTGGTGACCCACTCATGCTTACGAGTGCGTACACAGCAAGAAACATTTCACAGCGCTGAATTCAAGCTCATCTAGCGGGAATCTAATGAAATACCAAAACACAGCAAAACGGGGTTTTTCCTCACCTATTTAGTATCAAACAGAAAGAGTTTTCAAACAAATCTCTATTCACAGATGTCAGTGTTCATCCTACTTAACCACAATGAACCCCATAGAACAGGATAGCAGCAACCTAAGAGAGGAGAGTTAGAATGAATCTTGTGAGAAGCCCTTTCGTAGCTTACAGTAGCTTAAAGTGAAAAAATAACTTTTCTGAGATCTTTCAAGAACAGAATTGTAATATGACGACCATGTCGATTAAACATCCGTGAGCGGCTGCTCAATTTGTTCCAATTTGTTTTACTGTATACACAAGTTTTCAAAGCCTGAGATAATACGGACTAAGACTGAGAACAGTACGACAGCAGTTTGTGCAGACAGCATAGGACCTTGGAAACCACCAGTCGATAACCGCACACTTAGACCTGTCACCAAAATTTTCCATCAGAATATATCTTGAGTGACATCCGTCCAAAATTAGTTCTGTATGTTTGGATTGATCGAATGACTGAGCTGATACGAATGGTGCTTTTGAAAACTCTATTAAAAGGTCGTGAGAAAATAAATAAATTTCATAGATTATTTTCACCCAGTCGTCCAAGTGAAGGACAAGTGAAAACTTGTGTAAGACTGGTAGTGGAGCACAATGAAGTTGACCGGCTCGTTACCCGTGAAGCCCTTTTTAATGGAATGTCTCTTCCAAGAAATACACGCTGTCCTGCCACGGAAACGAAGGAGCTAACCGTTATTGATGTCTGAGTAATTCTCTTATCACTGATTTCTTCCCCATCCCCCTGAAATAAGGCATCCTGTTTATTAGCTGTGCTGATAATTAAACATAACAAACTGACAATTACTTAATTTTACATTTTAAGGTCAAGTACGCGGAGAAAGGCAGACATTTTCATTGGAGGCAACGTGACAAATCCCAGAAAAACAACAAAGCGACTTACTCATACGTCCAACTTCAGCCGCTCTCTATCGTCCAAGACTATCAATTCACTTCCAAATGCCACACAACTGCAAATTTATAGTTACCAATTTTGGGTTCGTTCCGGACCGTCTGTTGAAAGAGTTTTCCATAATCCCCGAGACCGCCGAATCGAATCGATCGGACGACTATCCGATTGTCGGATTCGGTTGACCACGCAGATTAGACGCAGTCCGAAAGGATTTGCCCAGCGCCTGGTCAGCGTTATTGCACCGAACGCCGACGCTTTACGCAAATGCTGTAAAATGTTTGATGACAAATTCCCGCAGTTTTTTGCGACATCCGGTGGTTTGTTTTTCGATCAAAACAGTATGGTCCAACATGTTTCCTGCCCAGGTTTACAACAGCAGATTTGTACTTTACCTGAGAGTCAGGTCGGAGAAGGGACGGTCAATGGCCAATTTGGACTTAACATACACGAAATGCGAAATTCGGTTGATCGAATCAATATAAACAAGCCAGACTATTGCATTGTTCCACGGAATATCTGTCAACGCTTCCCAGGGTTTCGGTAACACAACTGAACCTTTTGAAACATCAAACTTCATGATTGCTATATTCCTGAACTTGAAAAATGTTAGTCCAAAACCTACAGACCAATATTATCGTGTAAACCATGAAGGCTCTGAAAACAAATTTTTATGGCGCCAGTTCCAATTAAATTGGCTCTCATAAACAACGATTTTTTACCCGCCATAAACTATGGGGGACATCATGCAGCTCAAAATTTGTTTAACTGTTCCCAGGGTCATTTCCATACAACACTAGCTTGTAAATAAGTCTCGTATTCGTTTGTAGGACACACACCAAATGCAGCTCTCGAAAATTCGTCATGGCGAGGCATCTTGGTGATGAGATAGATAATGGATCCCGTTTAAAGAGGTTTGCACAACCCTTGGTGTTTCTCCATCCACTGCAAACCAAGTGCATGACCTTGTTAAACAAATATGAATAAAATTTCACACACTACTCGTGGGGCCGCTGAAAACTCTTCTGCAACCCACAACCGGTGTTACCGTTCTTGGGGTTCATCGGGTAAGCTCATTCCCCAAGTTTCCATCAATTTTACTCAAGCCCAAACTGCAAGGAATGAACAGAAAAGCCCATTTGCAAACCAGGGAAACCCAGCTGAATCGTTTGTTTAGGAAGAAGATCACAAACAACAGATTCGGTAGGACATCACTTGAAAACTAAATCGGTATGCGAATGAGGGTACTTCGTTAAATATGAACAAGGTTTAATTCTCCGTTCGAACGATTAGAAAATATCACCAACAAATCACTTGCCACAGCTTTTTCACCACTAATTTCATGCACTTGGTTTGCCTCAAGTGCTGCCATGAAGGTACCACGCCAGAACGAACCGAAAATAGACTTCTTATGGCTCGATCAGTTTGTTCTTTTAGGTTTGGGTTGACCGTTATGCATACGAAATAAAGACGTAATTTTGGGATGACTTTAAATACGCGTGTGAAATTAACTGGGGACGATTAAGTCAGGAAGAGTGACCGAATAAGTCAGATTAAAATTAAACGAGTTAAGCACGAAAGGGTGTACCAACCAAACACAATTCTTTCTGGTTTGAAATGAAACGGAACTTACTCGTATTTTTTTAGCTGAAAGCCTGAATTTGGCAGTTATTTCTGGAAGATACTGTCCAGCTCCCACAGCTGATATCCGCAATTCAATTTATTTTGTCATCGCACAATAGTCTGCGATACTACGAAAAGCAAAAAATGTGTGATATTTTTGAATAAGCAAACAGTGGTTGAGCTGATTACCTCAGTACTGCACACTCGCTTCTAGTGCAGCAGGATGACAGGGTTTGATATCCTCCCAAGTCACCGGGCAAAATGATTAGTGCTTGAATGGATACCCGTTGACAGTCGCTTCTTTTCAGTTCGTCCGGCAACGTATGTAAAGCAGTCTCACAAGCATGAATTTGATCGTTGTCTGTTTGTCGTGTCTGCTTACACCCCAACTGAGTTCAGCCCTGTCGAAGGCAGGTCATATGACGCCCTGTTGCGGCGAGCTAAAAGTTGAGATATCATTGTGGTTGCCAGAGACTAGAATGCACAGGCAGGAAGGCTTAGTGGGTCTGAGACTCAATTTGGCAGTCGACGTGATTTGACTCGGTAAGTACGGACAATGACAGGCGAGTGCTTCAGTCGTATGCTGACCGAAGTATGTTTTTAAGCAATATAACTTCCGAACTAGCCGAAGTCGTCTGACCACTTGGTGTCCTCCAACAGCTTGCCGGTTACGAACTTGAGTCGATCACTAACTTACTGTCACTCGTTTTCAAACACATTTGTGGGTTCCGCCCACGCGTTCGTCCGGAGTGGCTTCTTCCATTTCCTAGGACCGCGTAAGCTGCGGACAAAAAGCTTAGAAACTGAGAGACTGACAGGTGAATTTAGCACAATCGTCTTCTGGAGCTTTTTTTCAACTGCTCCGTCATCAGACGTGAAATCGTGCTGGAACGAGATTATCACATATTTGCACACTGCTGAGAGTTTTGCCTGTGATGACGCTCAAGCACTGAATATCAGGCGGAACAATGGTGCTGTTTGAATACCGGATAAATGTCCCCGCCGGTCCCGAACATAATATGGCCCGACGAATTATCAGACGTCAAGTGAAAGTGAACGTTGTCGCCGACTGTAAAGCCTGATCGGTTCGGAATGCTAAAGAAATGGAAGAGGTCTTAAAAGCCTGGAGTGCCCGAAGATTGTTTCAGTTGACCCGTGTGACCGGCCTTCAAAAACCACTTACCAGCGAAAACATTCAGGATCAGAGTGCAGCCAACATCTTCGACCGATGGGACCGAATACTTTGAACAATAGTTCTCATGACCACCAGCTGCCACTCATCTGGACCCTAAGGCTGAAACAGAACCTGGAACTCTCTACGGCCCCCGAGGTTTGTGACTGCATATGTTCTCCCCATCACCACTGAGCTCCTAATCAGGATAACCCCTCACCCGCTTATTCAAAGATGGGGGTGAAGTCCTCAGTCACCCCTTGTCTGATCAGTTTGCCTGCATTGGAGAAGTGTATACTATTCCAGACACCTGGAGGAAATCGGCGATAGTGCCCATTTTAGGAAATGGAATCGTAGGTAGCAGGGTAATCAGCGAGGAATCAGGTTGATCCTTGTCGTAACGAGACTATTGGCGCTACTTGTCCTTCGTTGTTTTATGATGGCTTATGAAACTGTGATTCGAGGGTAGCAGGTTTTATTCCGGCCTAGCAGTGGTTACTTTGATCATATCTTCACATAAAACACTAGCCAAACTTCTAGTATTCCCGGGTTTCCAAGGCGCAAACTGATCCAGTTGACTGGTCTGTTCATCTTTACACACCTTCGCAGCAAACAGTGCCGCGGACGTTTCTGAACATAATGACTTCTTTATATTCGCAGACTTCCTGGCGTATGGAAAGCTCCTCTAAAGCTACCGTAAGACAGTGGTGTCCATCCGGTGTAGCCAGTCTCCCCAAATCTATATGATTTCGTAATTGATGAGGAAATGAAACGAACTTTTGAAGTTCTTCAAAAATCTTGTATTCGAATGACTGTGTGAACAAGCGATAGTGTTCACACCTGAACGGTATTATTGGTTTGCCCGACGTGAACATTTCCGCCTGTTCAGACTTGATAGTTTAGCCGCATCCAGGTTGTGCCGGTGGACTAGTGGTAATGATTTCGTTTCGCATGTCAAATTTCTAGGGTTCAGATTTCTAAGCGACTAAGAATGTGCACTGCTGATGAGGTCTAATAGGAGCAAAGCTTAATTCCAGTAGTCTCACCAGAATAATTGTATCAAGACAGGAGGACGGCTGTTCAAAAGGACGTGCCGCGAACTTCATTCCCTTACTTTCTGATACAGCTGTGAGCATCTTCCGTAATTTTCTATTAGATACTCTGCCTCGCATGTGCTGTTCTCAGCTTCGATGGATTTCAAGCATGACAAACCATTTGCTGTTTGTCTGACTTTGAGCGGAATGCAAGATGTCATTCCCATGAACCACTGTGTTTCTAGTTTTTTTTCCTTCTGGGTGACCATCCAACCTCCAGGATAATCAGACTCGGAGATGATAACAACTTAGATGATATTGTGCGGAACCAGAAAAATTCATGCAACAGACGCATCAGTGTTGCAACAGACATACATGGTGAATCAAGAGACACCGTGTATCTAACTGTGCGAGTATTTCTGTCCATCACAACAAATTCCAACATATAGGAAGAAGCGTCACCTTAAATCATCTGCCGTTACGGCTAGTAAGTCATGAAATTTATACATTCATACTGTTGCGACTGTGTGAAAAGTATGCTTCATAGTTGCACGTACACAGTACACTTGGTATACCGTACTTTTGGTGACGTTTCATGAGGTTTCACGTGGTTTAACATATCCGGAATTAAATAGCCAAAGCAGAGACCTGAAAGACAGATTGGAGAACACATGGATTTTTACGTTTTAGTTTGCCTTGGTTGTGATATAACGAACTGATTATTAGGCTGTTGAAAACTATTCGAAAGCCCATCGTCTGTTTGGACGCCTGTCGGAGAGGTGTAGTCGCCCAGTTTTCATCATGCTCATTTTCGTTCAGCCTGCGTAGCAAATAATTGTACACAAGTGGTAACGTACTGTCATTTGCAAGTTACATATTGTTAACGAGAGATCTGAACAAATGAGTGAACATGCCCTACAGGATCATTTGGTGAACCCAATTAAGGTAGGGGGTTGTCGGTGAATTTTCAGCAACCTGATAGGCAGTGTGATGTGTCGTGAACATGTACTCCCATGGCTTGAATACCGCACTAGCTGAAATCGTAGCAGGCCGTTTTGCAGCATATGTAGTCGAAGTAGATGATAAATAAGGGATTCAGAGAAATCTCTCGTCAGCACCAATGAAATTCGCTAATGCATGTATCTTACCTCTTCTTGTTACGCTTTCATGCACTTCGTTTCCGTCCTCATTCAGTAACATTCCATTGAGACAACTGGCAGGCACGGCTGACATACACGTACTGCTCATGCTGACTTTTAACTGCAGGCTGCAGTGACATTTAACGTATACGTGACACGCCACAGTTCAAGTTCCAACGTGCACAATTTTCAGACACCCGACACAACCGGTTTCATACACGGATTTCGCTCTCTTGGTAGCCTCACTGGCAGCTAATTCGCAGTCACCGCATACTCTACCTGCCTGGTTGTACTGCTAGACAGTCCAAATTAGTCTTCCAGTTTGATCGGTACAGTTTCTGAATGATTCAGTGCGTGACTGCTTTCGTCAGGGAGAGGCGAGGGGACGGAGACACAGAATCCTCAGCCAAGTACTTCCGCAGTATTCAACAAAAAGAATCCAACCTAGTCGAAACACGCTACTCATAAGTCTGCTAAAAAGCCTTCTACAGCTCACAACCTTTTTCACGTTTTTCATCAGGTCGAGACAGTCTCCAAATTTCCGTCAACCTGTTCTAATTGTACCAAATTTATATGTATTTGGCCAAATACAGTTATTTATACATCACTCTGGTTGGGACGGACACTCGACTGCTAACGGACACTTATCCAAGTTAAACACGAGGCTACCTTTGTGCAGCAGATTCAACCGGAGAACATCATAAACCAGAGACTCAGGTAAGATACAGTTAAGTCTGTCGTCAAAGCCAATTTAATGTGCCAATGAGTGCACTCGGCAAGAGGCCAAACTGCTTTCCAATATAACCGCCACCAAATGGCCATTATCGTTTCAGTGTCCCCGTTTGTGCCGAGTTGTGCTTGCGTACATGCACTAATGAAATTAAAGCACGAAACATTGACACCCATGTCTCACTCGATCTCATCATCATTATTACCACCTTTGACAGCTTTAAAAACCGCGCACACGTTGCAGAGTGGTTATAGCTGACAGAGTTTTGTTCACCGATGATATGGCGAGATAGGGGCGGCTAGCTATACACACTACGCATGAAACCTGGATACGCCCGAAGTTCAAACCCGGGGATTGGCCAAAGATATGCACCGCTGATGAGCTTTAATAAGAGCGAAACTCGAGTCCAACGCTTTCCCGCTTTGGTTATTGGACAAAATATGCACCGCTGATGAGCTTTAATAAGAGCGAAACTCGAGTCCAACGCTTTCCCGCTTTGGTTTTCTCTTAACAGAATAACTGAGCTAGCAGTAGAGAACTGCCTCCATGTCATGAGTTTGGGAATGTCTCTTCTAAGCATGCTAGTTAGGTAGTGAGGAGGTTCGCCTTTGCACAATCCGAGCCATGACGTATCAGCACAGCCCCACGCCACTTTATGGATCTGAACATTTCAGAAGACTGCTTTGGCAATCTAATGCAGAGAAGCCAATCCACGTATTTGATGCAGTCGGTAGGTACCCTGTTCCTTCAAGCAACTTCGCTTGATTTGTCTAGTGCGTCCGTGCTCACTAGATCACACGATTCGTCTGTTCCCGAAAACGCACAAATCACGTGACAAAAAGCTGTCCCACTTACAATCCAGACCGACAACCGTTTTGTGGGCATCGGAACGATTCTCTTCGTTAAGCACACCTCAAACCTTTCTAAACATAGGTAGGCAACACAGTGACCACACACGTCCGTGCACAGGGCAGGTAGTCCACAAGTCCACGGACAACTACGGAACTCGTGTAGCAGCCACCCGCAGAGAGAACACGTTCCCCCGTCCGGAACCAGGAACAATCATGAATTGTCCTCAAACGATAAATCACCTTTTGACTTATTCCACTTTTCGCATTCTATTTATTCTATAAATGGTGCGATTAGTAAACGTAAATTACTGTCAACCATAATAAAACTGTTATTAGTGCCCCCTGCACCTTCTGAATTATATTGTGGCCATTGAGAGACATCTCACTATATACGTGCTACAGCTGTACGAATGCTATCAACGATGTCACAGAGGGTTAATACGAGTATAAAATACGACACGAATTAAAGTGTCAAGTCGGAATTCTATTGGACGTTGGAGAGTCTGGACCGTATTCGCCTGTTTTAACTCTGGTAGAAGTATGAGTAAGAATCCAGAAGGATTCAAACCTTGGTTTTGATCAGACTGTTGGGAGAAGGGCGGCTGTCTAGGCCAATGAAATCCAAGTGTTCGATCATGTTTCTATTTGGTAAACAACGTGTAGTTCGATGGAGTTTGATAGCGACAGTCCCGTTTGTGACAGGTATAGACTGTCACACGTTTTCTGATTGAACGCGGGGAAACGGTGCACTATTTGGGACGACGTGCTTGAATTGTTCAACTGACCGGTCGCGCTACGAGCGATATTCTTTGTGAGTTGAGGAATTCGGCAGTGCTTCTTAATTCTTAATCCACTGAAATAGTAGTCGAATTTGGCGACCACCATAAATCACATCAGCATCGCTAGTGAATGAATTGGTGATCAGAAGTGAGTCAAGGACTGGCAGTCGGCTCCTCGGACTGGGCTTTAGCGCCGAAGGAAACCTTAAAATTCTCAGACTCCACCACCAGGATTTCTGTGCAGCTCGATATCTAGAAAACGAAATGACTCATCAATTTCGGCTTCGCAGCTGAGGCTAATGGCGGAATGAGTCCAGCTGAAAATTCCCAGTGTTTCTGATGCGTCACCCAAAACAACAGATACATCACCAAGACAATATCGATGCAGGCGCACCTGGTTGACACTGACTTTTAGTGCCGACTATCCGAGTTTACTCATAAAAGTACTTGTCAAGAAGGAATTGCGTGACGAACCGGTTGCTATTCTTTCTTTCCATCGATACAGTGTTATTGAACCGACCATGTTCATTCACCATACATCTCACCGGCACTTTCTTTAGAACGGACAGTGAAAAACTAATAACTAGGATAATTCGATGTACATGACGACAAACGAAGTCAATGCTACATGTAGGTGTTCAGCTTAAAGCCATGCTGTGTCCACAAACTCAGAAGTATCGTCCAAACTAAACGTGAATACTTGTTTCCGTATCGGCATGTGGAAATCAGTTAAACGTGAGGTGAGTGCCAGTCTTGGTATTCTGAAGCCTCTCTAGCCCTTTGAGACACTTCATTAATTGCGTTTTCACTGTCGTCGTGATGGTGAAATTGGTTTCGTCCAACGGCAGAACACTCAGTTTGCCCGCATAATCCGAGTTGATTATTGAAAGAATTTCGCTTCTTTTGGCAAGGTACGATAATATTATTTGGTCTCGGCTTAGCTTTCAGATGCATTCCTGGTAAACGATCAGAGATTTTAAAATGATGGCGAATGTTAACAAGAATGCTTTTAATTTCCAAAAACTTATAAATTATGACGAACAGGTAGGGTCCCCCAGTAGGTGGATTTTCCCCGCTAGTTTTAGCTACCGTGATCACCAAGTTTTGTTCGTCTGGTTCAAAATCACAAATAGCATAAAGTCAACAACGCGATACTGCATCGTCAATCAAAGCACTGTGCACATCAATTGTGTAACATTAACCTGCACTGACCCGCTGATAATATCCTATTCGGAAACCCAACTCATCGCATTGTATCTGATCATGTGCCCATTTGGTGCCTAAAAGTGAGGACCCAAAAGAATACTTCTTCCACCTTGGAATTCATTGGGAATGGAGACCGCTCCCTGATTGAACTTTGTTTGGAGCTGTCTTCAGGAAACTCACTTCTTTGGGTAACACACCCGCCGTACGCATATCCATTGCGTGACAGAACATGGTGCTCACTAATCCTCAGTTACAGGCTACCGGGGCAAAGCCGTAAAGATGTTTGAATTGTCCAGTTCATACGCGTTTTCAGTTGATCATGATGGACTTTATAGCTGCGCCGTTCTGACCTTGCTACCGTGCCTGTTTCTAACTAATATGCATATCCGGAATGAATCAACAGAACTCAGGTTTCTAAGAAGAACACCCTCAGCCTCAACCTGTCGAGTGCCAGACCTATCGCTGTCGTTGCGCTTTAAGACGATCGTTGAAAGTGAGTGTGTCGGGCTTCAAGAGTTCACTTGTGGAGATCGTAACCCAATTTGACTCAACAAACTACTATCGGAGCAGAAATCAATAAAGAACAGTAGAAACTACACCAAACTGACAAAACCACATGCTGAAATTCCCAGCGAGGCTCGACGTCGGTTTGAATCTGCCCTTATTTAGGTGATGCTGCTACACTTCATAAAGCACGAAGGCTTCGTCAGAAGACCAGAAAGAAGAAACCCGCGACTGTGGGGTCGTCTCCACAGCAGCCTGCTATGTGTTGCACTTCCACTACCCTGAGCAAACATCTGGCTGCACGGTTGATTAAAAAAGCTGCCACATACTGACTAATAAAATGTTTGCCGGTTTTGCAAGAAACTGGTTGACTTCACGAACCAAACTGTCTGCTGATGTACATCGACAATGTCGTTTGACCACCGACTACCACCTCAAGCCATTAAACATATACATAACACGGGAGTAGTGTTCCCGCAAACATACGAGTCAGACAGGGTGTCCTGATGACCACTGGAAACCTCTACTTACTGCCACTGCGTGGATGTACTACTAAAGTACAGAACGAAGACGAAACAAACAGTCAACAAGGAAGACTCACCGAAGATGAGTCTTAAAGTGAAGTAGCCTGGAGACCGAATTCGAAAATGACCAACTTTCTCTACAACCGCCGGTTGGCCTGGTCCTATCAACCCAAAGAGGCCTAACTTCTCATCAACCGTTTGGATACTGTGACCTGCCATACCGCCGAAAACAAGTTCAGTGAACCCGCTAAGAACGTTCTCAACTGATGATGATACTATTTACCAAGCTACTGCTTCATTAGACGGCTGATCTCCTGAGTTTATTACCAGTCATAAAATTATACTGCACTCCGACAGCTATGCTTCGGCATTATTCGCCGCTTTGTGCACTAGAAACACTTGGCCTGACTTCCAAGGCTCTACGCACAAACAAATCGATGGCGTTACCATGGGCAGTAATTGGGCCCCACACCGGCTAACATCTTTATTGCAATGATAGAAAGATAGTTGCACGATAAAACTTGACGTTCAAGTTTTTCATAAATGTTATTTTGACGTCCACTTCTGATCACTTACCATCTACTTACTGATCAGTACAGTAATCTACATCTCAGCCTTTCTGAGATGTCACCAAATGATGGCCCTACTGGGGTGGGACTATAAATCACACGACTTACCGAATCCGTACGTCTAACACTATCTAAAGAAAGATTTCTGAAGGGCACGTTGCAAGAGTGGTTCGTTTGCAAACCGATTTGGTTTCGACGGAAGACTCGATTGAATTAAAGCTGGAACTCTTCTTCAGCTAAATGTTCTGCGCAAAGTCCGCCTCATCTTTCGGCAGGTGGTATTCGAGATATCACTGTGCTTTCTTGACGAAACATACCATTCGTAAGGTTGCAGAAAACTGTTCGACATCGGTTTCGCCATTCTTGGGGTTTGACAGATTCGCTCAGTCTCCTAGTTTCCGTAAACCTTATACCCGTTGGCTGTCGAAGAGTCTTCAGCGACCCTACGAGCAGTGTTCGACCAAGATAATATACTGCGATATCTCTAATATCGTACTAACTGAAAAAATGCGTTCTTTGTGAAGCACATTCAGTTGAATGCCACAACCCAGAGATTCAGCTGACTCCCGTAAAAACCAAACTGGCGTGCGAAATGGGTCTACTTCGCGGGTTCCGTGTAATTTCGATTGAAGCAGAACATAAGGTTGACGAAAGCTACGGCCTGTGCTTATTTGATGAGTACCAAGAAGGACGAAACCAGTTTGGGGCTGCTGAAGAGTTTTCAGCCATCTTGAGTAGTTTCTTCGCAAAAACTAGTCCGGTTCATATATAAGTGTCAACTTACAACCGCCTTAGCTTTTCAACCATAGTAAAGGAAAACTAACACCAGCCACAACCAGAAGCAAACTAGTTTCTCAGGTCTAGACGAGTGCTTCCACTCAGCCACTCAGCCGATTGCTCTACTGTTTCAATTGAAGGTACTGAAACACGTAAATATGTTAGGGGAATCAGGCTTATCACAGTGAGTGGTCGAACATACCGACGTATATGATCGGCATCATGGCACGAAACTAACATGTGCAGCTGCGGAGCGACGGCCAACCGGCTTCATCGATAGCTAAGCACCTGGTAGCCACAGATTACTCGGTTGATTCTAGCTGTGTTCAAAGTAACCTTATAACGTCGGAAACGCCGTAAACTAGCTAGCAATAAGTCTGATGAACAAGTGGACGCCTGCCCAACGAATCAAGGACCAATAAACTCACCCGAGCTGTTATGCTCCGGAAGCAACATTACATACGCAGAGGTTGCTGAGACAGTGTGACTCTCTGCATTGGATTTGACATTTAATCGACTTTCCAAGTCTGTTTTAAGTCTACCTACCATAAATGAAAATTTTACGTGGCGAATGACTGACCAGCATGCGTCCCTGAGTTATCCCAAGAGCAGTTCCATGACTTGGATAGAAGCGGTAGCCCTGAACTGGACTTCATTTGGTTGGAGGAGATATTTATCCAATAACTGTTCATCTACGACAGCTCCAAAAACTGACTGTGTGGGTAGATAGTCATTGGACACTAACCAAATGTCTGTATTAGTCCGTAATATCTTTTCGAGTGAACATTGAGAAAACGCTCGAAACAACTTATATTTATTCAAAAATGTTAAACTGTATGGTATAGACTGGTACCGGGATATTGTCAATACAGAACCCGAGTAAATAAAACTAACAAGACGGCGGTGAATCAACGGTTTTGGTGTGGTACTTGTGAACACAATCAACTGTGAAGAAAAAATACAAAGCCGATGGCAGAGCTTGAAACTGGAGAGTAGGCAGACACACAGGCGGCGTTGGCGAGGACAATGCTAAGGCGCACTAGTCGAGATCTGAAAAAAATAATAGGTGAGTGCCCAAAGAAAGTGTATAGCTTACCTGGAGTAGACTGGTCGGGCATTGTGAAGTCCGCTCCCGTCCCGAAGGGCATTCCGCCTAAACAGTGGAAAGGAGGGTCAATCAGCTAGAATCAAGAACAGCTAACTCAAGCAATACAACGGAATTGTTAATAATAAACAATTTTCATAATAATCGTTCAGTTGTAACACCCTTTAGGTGCCTAGCTACCATACTACCCGAAAAAAAAACAAGGGCTGAGATATTGTCACATCACGAACCTTGTCAGTACGTTCGTGGCTTAGCCACTAAGCTATCTCGATCGCAACGGAACAGATTGTAGGCACAGGCTTGAAATGCTTATATGGACCTTAAGAACCGTACTACAGAATGAAACGGAGCATCATCTTTTCATGGAAGGGCTGGTTATATCAGCCCTTTGTGTCAGATGTTCAAGTGAATAGCACAGTAAACGGCAATCGGACGCCTTGCATGGGTGGCTACTAAACCACATGTTAGAAAGAGCTGTACAGCTGTCATTTCATCAGCGGAGACAAAAATATATTTTAATTGGGTAGGCACACGGAACATCAGTACCAAGTGCGGTACCATCTGCCATTAACCATCATCAACCTTGGAACGTTCGATAGATGTGCGTGGAACGTCTTACCTCCAGACCTTGTTCTCACAAGCCACATTAAGATAGGCTCCCTAGTAACGTCAGTAAACTTCAGCGAAACAATTAATCATTCCTCCAGACGATCAGAACAACGAACAGAATTCCGTGTCTGCGTCATCTTCGAATTCAACAGGGAATACAATCAACTGTCATTGGATTGTCTGAATTTCTTAATCCAGGTTCAATGAAGCTTGATGTCAACCCAAACATATATCACGTGAGTACTGAGTTTATAATGCTTTGGGGGCCATGTGAAGTCCGAAGATAGTTTAAACAAGCTGATCTAGGAAGAAAGCCATCCGGGGCAGTGACGCCATCAGCAGCACTACAACCTGAAAAGCTGGGTATGAAACAGCCAAGTGGACCACGGAAACGGACCCTGGGAGAAGCCTGTATCGAGGAAAGGACGGAAACGTCAACTATCTGAGCTGCTTATTGAAAAGCAATCTAGGATGTGACCCTTGCGGATAACGGAGTGAAAAGGTCGATGGCCCTCTAATATAGCTCTGATGAAGGTCGCTGTTGACCAAATTAAGCCCCCTTATAGACCAAAATGCTCTCCGTCCAGAGACACGTCCAGGTGGATGGCAGCTAACGCTATAGGGAGACATTCGCGTGTCGCTGATGTGACATCGACACCTTCAAATGGTTCCTGCAATAAAAGGCTGAGTGAAAACGGTACTTCGATGTGGTAAGTTTGTGGCGAAATGTGCAATCCGCGTGATATGTTCAACTTCCAGAATGCACTTTACCTGTCTGTACCCCAAATGCTGCTTCACAAACACAGTAGAGCGCAGTACGACGCGCTATTTTTAACAAGGGGGCCAGCTGTCCGACCTGCGGGCAACCAAACGCCCCCAAAGATCAAGATGACAACGAACCGGACGTCAATAAGGCACAGAAGAAAGCAGAACCTGTCAGTTAAAAAGATATTCTAAAAAAGCATCGTAGTCCGTCTGTCAAAAGAACGTCAGGTATACCAAGTTGTTGAACGTGATGACAAGAAAACTGCTTCGCCTTACCGGACATGGTAAACTTAAGGAAACAATTGTTGTGCACAAAATGAAACTGGAAACCGTAGTAGTCGACAGTGTTAGGTATCCTAAGATTCACAAACAAGTATTTTTATTGGCAAACGCTATGACAAGCACTGAATGCTGAGAAAAGTTATCAAAATCTGCCGAACCAATCAGCTAACAACTTCTGGGTCCTACAAACATCAAGTCTGTTCAACGGTCCTCAAATTCCTTCCGCAACCTCCCAGGCCATGCGTGTGTACAGACAAGCATCTGGGAAGTGTCCCGTAACTAATACCTCAAAAGCTTCACCGAATCTGCAGAACTAACTGCTATCAATAAAAAAACTCGCCTCCCAATCCGCCACCAAGCCCGCCGAATTTGTCTTGCATTTTCTCCAAAACCCTTTTGACTTTTGGATTGTCCTTGTATTTGTGCATCGCAGCTGGATTGGAAGATACTTCTCCAAAGGCTTTCATCACTTCGGGATCCTAGAAAGAAAAGGAAAAGAAACGAAAGCATGACCGATGAAAGGTAATCAACAGGTCTGATGGATCGCGTCGATTGAGGAACCGCATTCTTAACAGACTTATTTGGATACCAATCTCTTATACCTACTGCCTCAACAGTGGAAAGGGAGAGAGAACAGCCATAAATTAGGAGAGGAAGTAGCAGACGTGAATACTGTTACATTGAAGATGGCCTGTTCTTCTGTTAGAATAAACAGTTGTTTGCTAAGTTATGGAGTATCGGAAGTACCAGCGACCCCTTGGAAGTGTCGGGTCAGTGGTGTACACATCCAAGTCACAAATTAGGCAAGATGATGGTTTCCGACGTCACGGGGCTAGCAAGAAAGGGGCACTGATGCGTCAGTGTTTAGATATCACTCAAGTGTAACTCCCATCTAACAAACGACCAGAAACTAATCCGCGTGGTAAATGGTTCTCCGGAAGATGGAGAATATGAGCCAAGGAGAGTAAGCTGACACGGGTGACAGGTGCAGGATGAGCCGCTCTCCACCGAATTCAGCGTATATTGAAAGACCGCTCGTTCAGCAATATCGACAGCCTATCTGGAGTGGAAAAAAACAGACCAGTTTTTTGTAATTGCGTACACCATGGTTGTAAGTGGGCTGGTGTAGCTCCAAGACGACTAGCCCAAGACGAAGGGACGATTAAAATCCTCAGTCAGAGTCTTTAGCTCGAAAGGTTAATCACAAGGCAGCGGTAGTCCGTGTGAAACCACGACAGGAGCAACTTACCATACATCTTCCAAACCCCCACATGAAGTACCAGGAGACTGTGTTAGTCTGACCTCTACCTACTGACCAGCCTGATATAAGGCCCCGTGTTACATGTACACTCCCCAGTATGGCTCAATGGGTTATGGAGGTCTATGAACCGTCACATCCAATTTATTCACAAATAATAAAAAATAAACAATAGGTCGTAAACATTTAGTCGGTGCCTAGCTGCCATGCCACCCAAAGGAAGCACGAGGGAGGGGATACTACCAGGTTGCCCAAGCCTAGGCATGGGAAGTCGAGAGGCAGAGGTGGGGCTGAAACCACGGACTTTCCCGTCAGTAAATTCGTGCTCTAACCACTGGAGCCGTCTCTATTCATGACGAACAAAGACCAGAAGGCTAGTTTTAGAAACCATTAGGAATATTGAGTGGATGGTTCATCACTGTCAAATGAGTTCAAATCCCTGAAAGTTGGGTCGCATTACACAAGAGACGTACCCAACACACACATCTATGGCTAGCTGAGAACAACTCTTCTACGAGCGGAAGAATCTTATCAAAACTAAAAAGCGGCTGGCTGACTGACTGACCTGGATGGCTGCAATCAACTCCGGATCATTGAACAGTTGTGAGAAAGTGTCACCCATGTTGTCTGCACCACGAGACGCTCCATTAAAAGGGGATTCCTTGAACGAAAAAATAAACGACCAAAAAAGGAGCAGTGGTCAGCAAGACGAACAGAAGAATAGCAGAAAACCGGATAGGACATGATGAATGTGGTTGTCATGACAACATAAAGTAGTTCAGCGCGGAACAATTCACCTAAGTCGGCCAGCAACAATCTCGGTGCAACGAACCGTACAAAATTCATGTTGACACGAAAATTAGAGATAATAATCATTTGGTAAAACGGGATACGTAAAGCAGGCAGCACGTGCCAACCGATCGAACACGGATCTGTCATCTTTCGATTTTCACAATGGATCCGATTAACTAAACCAAACAATGTCACTGATAACGATGAAGGCCTAGCCGTCGTTCGAATACAGTTAACCATTGACTTACACCACATCCCTTCAATGATAGTAGCGGTTAGCGTCGTTGTAACTCATCTCAGAAAGGTCTTGGGGATTTGAATGAACTGATAAAAGCCTGAAGCTTCTAGGCATTGAATCGTTTTTTTCTCATTCTTGTGAAGGACAATCGATTGGAAGATTGAAACCTCGATTCTAGACATGTGTGAGTGCAGCAAGCGATTATGTGGGGGACATTAAGAAACTGTTCGTCACAGATAGGATTACATTTACGTGATCACATCACCACAACCGGGAATTCCAAAACAAACCAAATAGGGTATTCCGGATCAAAGAATGAATCCTGTAAATTATGATCAAATATATGAAAGCAGTATCAATGATTGGTAGAAAATACAAAGGAAATATGCACTGTGGTGTACCTGTTTCGCTCGTTCGCGACTTTCTTGCGCCTTGCGAATTCGCTCGCGGCGTTCCCGGTCTAGTCTCTCCTCCCGCTTGCGTTTGTATTTCATGTTGTGCTCATAGATCCGCTTATGCTGAAATCCGCAAGAAGAACAAGGTAAATGATAAGCAAGACAGAAAACACAAGCAAATTACTGACAAAACACAGCCAATCAGTTGGGTTATCCTGTTTCACGCTAATTCAGCAAAAATGCACAGATCGGTGGAACAAAGCAATAAACCAATGCTGCTGCGGCCGGTGTGAAAAAGTAGATTTATTCACTCTGCAGGTTATATGATCGAAAATCTATACTGACATGCTACCACTCAGATCTCGGGGGGGAAGAGAAGAGGAGGAACATGGAGCCTCAAAAACAGGGCACACTTCTAGGGTCCTATTTTGCGTATTTATATCGGTATAGCATTATCAATCCCTAGAACAGGTGCTACCAGTAGAACTAAGCAGGCTGGCACCTGCCGCAAGCGTGAAAATAATCAAGATAAGCGTTCAGCTGTAACATCATTTCGGTGCCTAGCTGCCATGCCACCCAAAGGAAGTACAAGGGCTGGGAGAATGCCAGGTTGCCCAAGCCCAGACAGACGAATTCGAGAGGTAGATGTCGGGTTGGAACCACGTACCTTCCGGTCAGCAAATTCTCGCTCTAACCACTGAGCAAAAGCCCACTTCCGATCACTCAGATGAAAATCTGATGTCACCGTCACTCTCAAGCATTTCCCGCCTAAATTGGACCACTTCATTGACACCAGAGACGACGTTAATGATCGAAAGTTAGTAAAAATGTCAGTCCATCGACACGTGATACTTAGACTCAAAACACTCGCATCTACCATAAAGTCTGAACATATAAGGACAGATGCCATGGTTATCATTATCATCAGCTGTAAGGAACAAGTACTTGTCATACACTGGTTATAGTTGCCACAGTTTTGTTCATCGATGCTTCGAGGACGTGGGGTAGATAGCTGCGCAGTGCAGGTGGGAGCTGATAAATTAGTGCTTAAATGCAGCACTGTCGGTGGACTGTCAAGTGGTGAAATGAAAAGGGAGCTATATATTAAAGGTAATAGCTTGGATGCACAAGCGCCATTGAGGGCGCGACTGGGCCATATCTGACAATGTCTCAAACCATTGATGTGGCCCGTCTTGAGGTCCCCATCCAGGAAGACGGCAATGACCAGCGCAGCTGAGTTTGCTGGTAACGGGTTTTATAGTTCGCTGCCAAGTCAAAGTTTGAACGTCTCTTGCTCTCTTTCACCCTTCACTTACACTTTGCAGGTGTAAAGCGCGTGCCGAACCTGGAGGCAGAATTATTTAGATTATTTAATATTGTTTGTATTACCACTGGGTCAGATCCAAGAAGAGCTATGTCGTCTGCGTACTCGACGTCTGTGAGCGGAGGCCCAGGGAGCACTTCGACCCCACAGGCATTAGAGGCCGTTAGTGAGTCTTCCATGATCGTATCAATGACGAATTTGAATAGGAAAGGTGAAAGAGGACAGTCCAGTCGAACACCACTGGATGTGGTGAACTCAGGAGAGAGTTTCCCGTAGACCTTTACACGGCCGCGGGAGTTGGCGTACAGCGCCTTAATGAGGGTCAAGAATTTATGGGGGACACCTTTGCTCCACAGACACTGTCATAGTGCCTGGTGGTCCATAGAGTCAAAGGCAGCTTTCAGATCAAGAAAAACAACCATTGTTGCTTGCTGGGAGCAGTGTCGCTGTTCTGGAATCTGTCGGAGGGTGAACCTGTGATCGATGCGTCTTCTTGCAGGACGAATCTGTCTCTCCCTGTGTTCACTCAACCTAGAGCGATAGAGCACCTTTGATGCCAAAGCTAACAGGCTGATGACACGGTGGTTTTCACACAGCGTCCGCGTACAGGGATGACTATCGACATGCCCCATTTTGCAGGTACCTTCCATCCGTTCCATATAGCACCAATAAGCTTTGTCAGATAGGTCACCAGGGATATTCCACCTTCTTTGAAGAGGGCCGGATACAGACTTTCCGGTGCTGGTGACTTCTCACGTTTGAGTAAGGATATTTTGTACCTGATTTCTTCTTCCGATGGACGATCAAGGATTACGCTCTATTCACCCGTATGCATTATCTCCACAGGCTGTATTGAAGGGGGCCAGCTGAAATGTTCTTCGAAGTGTTCGGCCCATCTTTCCAGTCGACGCTTTTGCGAGTGGATTAATGAGCCATCTTTTTCACTTATCGTTTTGTTGGCCGTTGCTTCCTTTGGACTAGTCGATCGTAGCAGTTGATATAGGGTACGACTGTTTCCCGTATCAAAGACCTTCATTTCCGGAGCTTTCGATATCCACCAGAGCTCTCGGTCTTTACCTAGACTCTTCACTATTTGGCGTCGAACTCGTTGCCTGCTGGTATAGCTTTCCTGGCATCAATCATGCATAACGATCTCGATGATATCCAGTGGTCTTGTGGTTGAATTGGATAAGTCGGACATACAGCACTGAACGTCACTAACATAGCTCCCTTCAAGTTTTGCCACGCCAGTGAATGGCCATGCTGCTTGCTGACTTGCGAGGACCTGAAGGGAAACGAACTACCAGGCATGCACCATGGCGTGATCGGAACCAAGTGGTGCCCCAAAAGAAACGGCAGTCTTGAATTGTGGCTCTCCACCGGTAGCTAACGGCCACGTGGTCTAATTGGGTCCACGACTGACTTGCACTTCGCCAGGCTACGCGATGCGAATGTTTATGTTGGAATTTCGTACTTGCCAGAAGCAGTTCATGATCAGCATACAACTGAAGGAGTCGATTTCCGTTGGCTGTGCCGCAAGCATCGACTCCGAATCGACCGCCCAAATGTGATTCCAAGGGGCTAAGACGACGTAATCGAGCATTCGAAGCGCCTGCAAGTATCACAATATCAGCGCTTTTTGCTTGACGAATGAGCCCGGAAAGCTCTCAATAGAAAGTATCCTTCTCCGCCTCAGAACTGCAGTCCGTTGTGGCATAAGCCGACACGACAAACAGGCACTGTTTTTTATGCCGCGAGGTATTGAGCTTGATTGAACTGGATAGCCGGACGGCGCAAAGACAACTGTTTCATGGGATCCAGCTCTGGGGTTGAGTTCAACTCCCACACCATATATTCCACGAGTCATCGCTTCTGGGTCACCGGATACAGGGGGGGGAGAAGTGTGAAAGAGCTGGGTTCATCATTGGCGTTCTGAGATGTATAACCACGCTCGGTTCTTGTTTCGGAGACATCCATTTTAAATGAGTATAAGGTTTCAGCAAGCATTGCCTGTTTGCCAATTTGACGTTGAAAGCTCCTGTATAGAAAGGATCTCATGGATTTAAACAATGTGACTTTGCTTATTGTTAGTAGGTAGCGAGGATCATAGGGCTCTTTGGTCAGATAACTGACAGTCAAATGGTTCAGCGACGTTTCTTTGTGTGATGGTGGGGGGTTGAAGAGAAACATTGGTGGACACCGAACTGCGCTTGGGCAAATAGTACTTCCCGGTTGCCCAGGCCGGGGAAGGGGGCTTGGTTGAGGTACCCCACCTTGAGCCTTTGAATCCAAAGTGTGACCCACAATGCAGCGGGCAGTAGGGTTTTCTTTGGGGAGCCTACCCGGAGCCGACGACTTGATAGTTTGACTTGCCCGGCTCAGGAGTTTGGCCTAACCCAAGGGTGCAGGAATTACTGTCTCATTCCTGATGCGGCTGCGCACAGCAGATGCCTTTTGAGCAGCACCCGACTCTTTGGTTTTAAAAGTACTTCGACCATATTGGATAGTGCACCGGCTGTCACGGTCAAGCGTTGGGCGATCGGAGTGTGAGGTTTTGGGGACCTACCTTTTCCAACCTATCCTTCCACGGGGGAAGGCAGCATCGTTGCTTCCATAAATATGGACATGCTGGTTCCCTGGGGGAAACATCTTACTGCCTACACCCCTGTCGCAGAGGACAGTACGACTTTAACCCCAGACCGCTTCGTAGCATGATTCCTCGTAGGACGGAGTCACGCTGCTCTTGGTCTGACTGCTCCACTTTGGCCTTCATGGCATGGTTGCAGCTTGTGGAACGAAGTTCCAGCGATGTAGCCCGCGGGATCATTACAACACTTAAGTCCGACAACCACGTCAAGGTGACAACTTTAGGTGGGAGCCATGGTTACCACCGTGATAGAAACCTCAGTCTTGACAATGGTGCCCCCCATTGTGCAGCCATGGAAAGTTTATTTTACAAAGCTCTACGGTGGAAAGATTGAAAAGGGACCCAGTGCTAACGTAATGTAAGGCAGTTGTTCTGAGTTACCTATATATATATGCGAACCAGGAAATCCCAGTACAGACTGGTAGAGCAAACGCGACTAAAATGTCTACCATCATCTCTTGCAGAATATCCAGTGAACGCGGACAAGTCCAAAGGGATTTTTAAAGCGCGGATCACATATACTGCGCCCAAGCTTTTTAAATCTCTCTAAATCTAAAGCTTTTTAAATCTCCTCTATGCCACCTCGAGGATGCTACTATTCGATGAGAGGTGGAGAACGTGCCTCTTAGATAGTGAACTGGCAAGTCACCGCATTTCACGGTTGAAGCACCCGGCGCACAACGAAACCCACATCCTCTATAGAAAACCCACATCCTCTAATTACAGTCATCCCCTCTTTATAAATTACATCGTTGCTTCGCCTTATTTTACATGACTGTGTTCATAATGGCTCACTCAATTTGCTACAACTCAATGAACTTTTTCTACATATTTTTAGTATCATATTTGTTCCTCCAAGCGAGTTGGCGAATCCATGTAACCACTATAAACAGCAATGGTGAAAAGAACTTCTGTGTTCCAAACACTTCTGTCAGACTCAGGTACATCCATCAGCGAAGACAGAAAAGTGAAAAAACAACTCGTTATCACCTAAGTGTTGTCATAGTCGCTCCTTTGCCTAAACCAATAGATTCTGATGACATTTCGTCTCACGGTGGATGGCGTCTCGGACCCACGTCATATTGATTTTTATCTGGGGTGAGATAGTTTTGATGGATTAATGTTTTATTCACCCCAATGACGAAACGGAAATTTCGGCATGGAAGCGATCCGAGCGACCTCTCCAAAAACCGTCCTACATCCATATGAGCATCATAGACATGAGCACAGTGCAGTCATGTTCACATACTTCAGCGACCGAATAGTTATCTCAAATGGAATGCCACTGATGTTTGACGGTCATCCGCCATCACCCACAGACTAGACCGCATCGTGGTTTACGACGGTTAGGGCCTCTCCGTAGCATGCTACGCTATAACGGTCCCCCAGTTGGTCGATGAGCAAAATTCTGAGCAACGCAGTCTCCAAAATCCACAGATCAAGAGTTGGGATATTTGTTCCTTAAAAGCTGGACTGCGGTGGACTTAGGCCGACCATTGTTACTTAGCTGCCAGACTTCAGCAAATGGCCTTAATCGTCCTATTGCTTGAATATGATCCCACTGGCAATATCCCGGTCAACGCAAAACCATGAATTTTACAATCACGAATAACCTCAAGCCACATTAACCGTCAGACAGCGCTGTCAGCTGAGTGGCCTTACTTAGGATACACCTCAAGGCAAGTTAAAGTGTGATAGTGACGGCGACTACTTTCTCATGCACGCATTCCTCCTCCTCACCCCAATTAGAGAGTCGTCTCTTTGTAGACCTGAATGATAAAAACGTTCGGCTAACTTCCACGCCCGCCCCCCGAAGGAAGCACGAGGGCTGGAACACAGCCAAGTTACTCAAGCCTATACAAGGAAAGTCGAAGTGCAGAGGTCAGGTTCGAACCACGGACCTTCCAGTCAATAAATTCGCGCTCTAACCACTGAGTAAGTGACCTCCCTGAGACAGGAGTTTCCATCATGATGATGATTCCGGCATCACATATAGCCACTGTGATCTCAGTGGCGGTCAATATCCTTCGAGTCCACTTGTAAAGCATTGACTAGTCTCTTGCATGTTGCCTTAACGTGAGGTTTACAAAGGTAGATAGACGGGCGAACGTTTCTTACGTCTACATGTGAAGTGTAATGGAAGCGCACGTTAAACGTTAAACGCACGTCAAACTCCGTATCCTCTAAATGAACACTCCGCAGTTTTATCCGGAAAAAACCCAGTGACAAGACTACTGACTCCTTCCAGTTGGGAAGCACTGTATATTAACGGTTGTCATTATTATAATCATCAGACAGCGATATCGACATTAACACTGATGCTTCACTGCGGTACTATCACAAAGTTTGTCCAGCTATATTTCAAGCCTCAAAATGGAAACAATAGAAAACAGTGCGTGAAGGAGGGGACCGAATGTTGACCTACCGCAAGCAGTCTGAGGTGCCTACTCTTCCAAGCGCTCAATCAGACAATCTAGGGAGACTTAAACCACGAACACTATTATCGTTTAGCCGCCATTTCTTGCAACGTCACCAGCCAAGCGCAAGAGGGGTTCATGGGTACCCAAATCTAGGTGGACCCCGCGCCAACACCCAAGCTCTGCTGCATGACCAGATAGTTGGATAGGGCAGATTTCCAGCATTATTTGCACCTTTCACTTATTCGGCCTTTCGGGTTCACCAAGCTTCTCGGATACTCAGTTTCACCTGGCGTCGGATTATGCGTCGGGTGCAGTGGTGACTGTGGCCAGAGGGATCTGTCACCGGGTCTCCAGCAAAGACATGGTCCTATCAGAGATCCAATTTTTGGATGAGGTTGGCTGGGTTGTACCGCAAACAGACGTTCCGGCTTTGAGTAGCGCTTTGGATAGTTTCCCAGGGGCCGTTTATGACCGTCAGCGTACCATCCGGTATGCGTTCGAGGTGCTGGTTCTGGTAATTTCGTTTGAATTCTGGGTCCGCTGACTTGTCATTGCTAAGCGAGGTGTGCGCGTTTTGAGTATACCTGAAAAGCGCTGTTCCGGAAATTCGTACTTCAAAAGAAACTGTCTGTGATCGGCACACACTTCAAGTAAGCGATCCCCGTTGTCTGCGCGTCGCGTGTCCAATCCAAGACAACCCAATCGGGCCTCAGTAGCGCTCAGCCAACCTACGTGGGCGTTCATATCACTAGCAACCACAACGATGTCTGAGCTTTTAGTCTGCTGTAGGACATCTAGAGAGTCATAGAAACTGTCCTTGGCAGATTCACAGCTACAGTCAGCTGGGAAGTAAGCAGACACAATAAACAAGGTGCGATGAACCTCACCTCCCATAGATTCTTTCACAGTTGTTGCCAAACGAACTGCACAGAGACGACTATCAAGGGGTATCCAGGCAGGCACAAACGCTTCCGTTCGGTCGCTGAATAAATACCCACCCCACCACATCCAGCTACAGTAGCCTCTTCAACATCAGAGGTGCACAGCCGGAACTTGGAAGAGAACGATGAAGCAGACAGTTCGATTACGCAAATTGCGCCCTGAAACTTTGCTTCTGACAGACAACATACATCAATGAAGAGAGAATCCAGAGAACAAGTAAGAGCCACTCGTCTCAATGCTTGCTTCGGTTTCGGACATTAACGGCAGCTGAGTAGACAGGCTGCCGCAGTTTGAAAACAGACTTCGAAGTGTTTTGGTTTGTTGTTGAGGTCAGACACACAAGCTGTAGTTGAACGTGATGCATGGAGAACAAAGTTGTCAGTCCTAGTGCTGGGATTTGTGGATTGTATTCAAAATGGGACGAGGTAGGGTGAAATTTTAAGTGAAATTTTAAGAGGCGTGAGCAGGAGCCTGTCTCGCTTACCCGCCCTGCTGTATGCAACAAGTAAGGCAAACCGACAGGTGACATCACGCAACGGACGGTGTGGCATGACAGTATTGCTGATTGTGTCAGAGTTGTACGTTAACAGGACCAATTGTATTAATGTGAGATTGAGTGTTATCCGAGTCCACAATCGGAAAGGCGAGATAAGTAATTCGAAGAAACGCACCTTTGGTTCCACATCCTTCATTGCTTCGTATGCATCTTCAGAGTAGTCCAACTTCAATGATGTTTGAAAATCGTTGAAAGCTTCCTCCCAATGACCAAGCATCCTGAAGTTTTATGTTTAGAAACCGGAGAAACTAACTTATGTGCGAATCCCCGCCACTTGTAGGGTGCAGCAGAATCAGGGTTGAGGTGCAGAGCCTTTTCACAATCCTTTAGGGCTGCACATGGTTTCTTCAGCTTGATAAAACAACTTAGATGCTCATATTGAAACAGACCAGTCTACACATACCTTGCTCTGCGAGCGTACAAGAGTGCAGAAGTCGGGTTGAGTTTGATTGCCTCTGTGAATAAAGCGACGGCAGCCTCCAAATCTCCTAAGAAAATTCGAGAAATTCGTAAAAAAAACGGAATCATACATACCGACATTTTCGCCTGAGCCTCTGATCGCTTATCATTAGCGGCATCAATCATCTCGTCCGTCACCTCAAGGCTGTCATCGCCCATTTCTTGCTCCGGATCATTGTCAGCAGCAACAATTTCCTCACCCGGAAACTCTAAAATACGGAACACAGGAAACAACTTAAGGGTAGCTTCAACCTGGAGCGGACGAGTGGAGAGCACAAGCGGTGACCATAGGTAAAAGTCACGATGGGGTTAACAAGTTTATAGGACAGTACAAATAAGGCAAATGACACGGAGTATAAGGTCTCTTGCCCCCGTGAGCTCCAGAATTTCGCCTGAGCCTCTGATCGCTTATCATTAGCGGCATCAATCATCTCGTCCGTCACCTCAAGGCTGTCATCGCCCATTTCTTGCTCCGGATCATTGTCAGCAGCAACAATTTCCTCACCCGGAAACTCTAAAATACGGAACACAGGAAACAACTTAAGGGTAGCTTCAACCTGGAGCGGACGAGTGGAGAGCACAAGCGGTGACCATAGGTAAAAGTCACGATGGGGTTAACAAGTTTATAGGACAGTACAAATAAGGCAAATGACACGGAGTATAAGGTCTCTTGCCCCCGTGAGCTCCAGAAATCACACGCAGCTGTGATTGCAGGAAAATAAACTTCCTTCTAGTATTTTACAGTATGGTTGCAGGGTAGCAAAAAGCAGTTACAGAATGCATTAGCAAAATACTTAGATAACCGCAGCTTTGCGGCTGACGACTGAACTTTCAGTGAACTTGTGCAAACGGCAAAACAATCCATAGCTGAAAATCTGCAACCTGCAACTAGGACTACCAAAAAAGTGAAATGGTGAAGGAAAAAAGTAATTCACAGGTAAAGGACCTGGCACAAAGCTACCGGATAAGATGACAGAAACAACAAGCTGCCGCCCAGAAGCCAGATCCATCGTAAACGATCCGGAAGAAAGCATTATTACAAACACAGTCCAGATAACCCTCCAACTCCCTCACCATTGGAGCTGATACTACCACTTTCGACAGCCTGTTCCAGTTGTTGATAGCTGTAAATGCGTTGCTGTATCTAGGCAGTGCGACTGAATCTTAACAATACCCTTGACTTCAGAGGGGTCAAAACTGCGGCATCGATAAATCCGGGCGGCTTAGTACATGCCTCAATGCAGCTCACAGCATGATTCTGGGACGAGAACGGGTCCACTGCTCAGAATCTGTCCACCCAAGGGAGTCTCAAGACCTGGATCAGCAAACATTACGACGATAGATACCAAAAAGGGTTTAAGTAATTGGCTTTCTACAAACTTGCTCTGCTCATTGCACCAAGAAAAATCGGTCCAAAGGCATCCGCCGTTCTACGGACGATTCGGCACACCAAGTTGCCTAATCACAACACAAGGATGTGGCCTTCGCTGAGAGTGTCCAACGGGCTACTGGCCATAAATCCGCTTGTTATGAAGCGTGTCTCAGGATGATTGACCCTTTCCGCTTAAGAGGAATATCGTCGCCTCCGAGCCCTAGTACATGCTGTTTGAAAAAGGTTTGGTTTGCATGTTTGTCACCGTTGTCCAACCAGAACACGGCGGGCATATGGTAAGATTTTCAAGTCCAGAGTGCGCACTTAATAGGCAACGATTTTTGCACTACGTGCAGTTGGTGCCTAGAATGGATGGTTTTTCAACCTGTATCTAGCACCCATTTCAAAGCACCTTTATGCTCTTTTATATGAGTCCTCACGCAGGCAAGCTTACAGCCCAGAGTTGAGAACTTAAAGATCCGTGCTATATCCTTACATCCTTATACCTTACGCTGGTATCATCCACGGTGTAAACGGCATCGAATATGGGACTAACTGACCAATTTCAGATTCATCTGTTGATTCTTCAGCTCCGGAGTCAACTTCGGGAGAGTGTGCTTTCGGGGGTGGGCTATGAGATGTCTCGCCGGTCGTTGGTTGGGGTATTGTGGCGCCCAGGCTAGAAAAAAAACATTATAGGAAAAGTGTGGGCAAACCTGTGTAGCCAATCTCTGAAGAACGCAAGTTCCGGCAAATGAAGAATCTCGGGCTTCTTCTTCAAAAGGTCAACGAACCCTTTAAGCAATTTCAGTTGCCCCGAATCCATACCACGCAACGAACAGACAGAGACAGGTGAAGTGCAAGCGGCACTGTACACCGTAGTAGGGTGACGAAAAAGCTGTCCCCTGATTGGTCAAGAATTTTAAACAAAACGACCATCAGCACGCTCGCCACATAAAAAATGGTGTATCGGAACCGCATCGGAGCACGTCATAACAGGAGGTCCGAAATCAGATTGCAGAAGAAAACAATATTTGACATTACAATTTAAGTGTCAGTGATGACCAAGTTTTGGGTTGAAGACTGGAAGTGCTGTATTTAGGATGTGAGGACAATATATGCTACAACCCAGAAGGCAAACCTGAAACTGGCACCCTCCCTTCATTAAAACCCACTTATTTTTGGATCAGGGAAATAGTAAACTAAAGAACTATTATCAAGTTCAAAAAAAATCTCGTGTGCATTAAAATCCTTGATGGTCCGCATCATAAATAGCTATCTGTGGATCGCTTTCATCATCTCTCCAACTGAAAAGCGAAATGAACAGGTTTTCCCACTTCAAAGGTTCTTGGGACTGATCAGCTTTTGAGACATCCGTCGAAAAGAGATCTGGAAAACCAACCAATCATGAACTTAGGCGAGCAGAATGCGGGAATACCATACAGAAGTCAGTTTATTAAAAACCGCGCGTAATTTTTACAGGCAGTATAACGCGCAGAACCTCGAGTTCAATTTCATAACACTGATACTCACCAAGTACAAAGGCCTTTAAAGCCACCTACAGGAAGGCATTTTCTATTCGAGTACCCCCATTGAGCTTGGCCCGTTTATGTCGGTGCTAAAATGTTTGAACTCCTTTTTTCATTTGCCCACATATCCCCCATTGGCCGGTTTTGTTTTAGTTTTCGTTTCCTCAGGGAAAGTCTAGTGGTTGGCCTGTCTATTTATCACCATACTTGTCCCAACCACCTAGCATTTAAATGCCATTCAACCTATCCAACTTATGTAAGCCACTGGCTACAATTTTCTGGACTTCGTGACTAGGGTTTCCCAAGGGGTCAACCTTGGATCCACCTACCGCAAAAATTATCTACTGCCGCACGTTAGTCTGGACAGTGTCACACAGTACACCTTCTTTTCACTGCTCTACCAGCATGCATCTACCAGCATGGAATCTCATGGAGCGACGTCTATGTTCTAAATGTGATTTGATAATTAAAACCTGTAAATTGTCTCATGTTGTGAGGCACCATGACCGACCAGGGCTGCAAGCAACTGTACTGCACAATCAAGAACAGATAATTCCATGTAAGTGACTTTTGGATCCAGACGCCAAAGTGCTCTTAGAAGGTTGGAACCATGTTGATCATTGCAGGTTTCCCTTCAATCAGGTGACTTGAGTCCCAACTGTTCACTCTTTGACATTCAGGAGACTTTCTGGTCAATGGAAACCGACAAAATAGACGTATCTGCACGCATTTTCAGCATTGGCGAGGATTCAGCTGGGTCATAGCTGAATAGCTGGTTTAGAATATTCCTCAGGTGAATGGTAAAAGACCGTCTTTTACATGATTAAATTCCAGTCCCTAGAAAGCAAAACCGGTCGTCGGCAGCCGAGGAGTTTTCGTTTTACTACAAGTATGGTGCTCAATCATAAATGTTTCCGTGGTTCGTTTTCCAGTCCACCAGTTGCGGGTGTCGGTCTTCTATTTACCGTGGTAGGGAAAAATACCCACACGAAAGGCGAATCAACTACCCTCATCTCTTGAACTTCCTTCATTTCGGGAACTTAATCACATCATGAAAACAACGCGCCCCATAAACGGCCACACATTCCTGACAGGAGCTATGTAATCACAAAGACGCTTACCGCGTTTCAGCTAGACTAATGGGCGCTTCAAGCAAAAAGAATTATATCATCTTGTAAGTTGTCCTGCACACTTTCGCCTGGTGAAATTATGGGCTACTGTGCAAGCCTAGGCATTCTCAGTCCATACCACACTTGTTAGTTAGACTAAGCACGCCACGGCGGGAGGGAGTTCTGAAAAATTTCCTCATTCTTACGGGAAATAGTCGCTAGCCATACGCTGTTAATCACACCTGACAGCTCAGCTTCTTTCAGTTCTACTGATATTCGCCGCGTCGATTGCCAAGATTATGGTCCAGTGACCAGTTATTTACTCCTTGTGGCTACCGTTTCTATGGTTACCCTCCTCCACTGAAACCAATCAGACCGTCGATGTGTTCCTAAACACCCTGGACTGTGATTTCATCTTATCGTAGCGATCATGGTGTTACACCATAACACTAATTGAGAACCAAGGATACCTCCCTTTGAGTGCCGAGTCTATACTTCTTCCTGACCCCTTTAATCCAACCAAGTAGCCGGAGAAGTCAATTTCCTCAATTGTTCGATCCCGCATGTAGACCAACATATTCGTTTTTGTTTATTTCCTAACCTTTCCATTTTGGAGCACGGTGAGCATATCCGCATCCTCCGGCTGACACGGCTGTCCGCACTACCGAAGTGAGCCATTCTGGAATCTGCGTGTATGGCCCAATTTTTCGTGATGTAAAAACAACGGACCGTAGGATGAAAAACAAACCGACGGGCAGTGCGGCGCAGATGTAGGTCTTCCCCGAATTGGCGTGCTTGTAATGCTACAAACAAAAAACATAATGTGCAGCGTTGCTCAGGTGAGCCATGCGGTTGAATATGTGCCAGTTGTTCGCAGAATGTGTCTCGCAGAATCTGTCTATACATAAGTATTAAATGATACATACGTCCTTCCTGATGTCTCTTCGGGTATTAAAATAGCAAGGCATCACGTCACAGCCAAACACGACTCTTGTGGCACCCCTTTGCGCCGCCAACTTGTCCATAACAAATGTCTTAAATGGAAATTTGTCACGCATGATTTCTTCGAATAATTCAAACAGTTATCAAGAAGGTTTACAGCTTATATCTACAAGCCGGGTATCTGATGCTTTAAAAAATCACCCGAGGTGGCTTCTGACAACGTTCCGTCTACGTTCACTGCACCTGGAATGCGTCAGAACAACGCTATCCTCTGTCATAGGAAGATGCATGTGTGGGTATAGTGACCTTCCTCTGACTGCCACACCAGCACGCGTCCGATCTCCCGAAGTTTTGCTAGGACAGAAGGCATATCATCTGCCACAATAAAACCCGACTATGCGGCACCTACTCAACAGAGCCGGTCGACACTTCCCGCTATAGTTGTATATATCTTTGTGGTAAGGATCCTGCCGAAGTAATCCTCCACAAACTGCCTCACCTCACTCGATGGCATTCCATATTTCAGAAGAACCTTGCAGGTTCCCAACTCGCTTTTGGTTAACCGATCGCACAAATTTTTGACAACTTCTGGTTGTGTTCAAGAAAATAAGAAGTGACTGCCAGTTGATTCCTTTGCCTCCTTAGACAAAACAGCAATAAACAGCTGGTGTTCCGCGTACTCATTTTATCAGCAGGTATGCTTACCTTACTAGCCTCTTCTGATACCCATATTCCTCGTTGATCTTGGAGGTTGCCACTGCATTTGTAGTACACCCATTCGTAACGCAAATGGCGACTGTGTCTCGACTACCGGATGAAGGCGCATATGCCACAAAGTTATCCTTCTTGTATTGATTTAAGGCCTTCTAAAATGCTGTGAAGGATTAGAAGGATGCAGCTTTAAAGTTCTTAACAAACGCTTGTGAAGCCACTCCCGAAGCCATATAACAAGTTCAAAGTTAAATGTGCGCAAAAAAATTTCGGAACGGAATTAATTAAAGCAAATCACGAAAAGTGACAGCAGAAGAGGTTGATTTCTAGACTTCACACATATGCAAAGAAATGCAACATTCTGACGAAAAATGTTTTATTTTCTTGTTAAGGTTTGTAAAAAACATGAGTGGTGCGTCTAAGGCGTGGCTGTCATTCTAGTTCTGTTATTCGAAATTTGAAGTTTTCCCAGCACATCACCAGTAGAATGCCTTTCTTTCGTTCTCTCACGTTCTGTTTTCGCCCTTCACCTTCAGACCTCAACCATTTGATCTTTTCTCAGCTGATGTGCCCCCCCCCCCAAAAAAAGTAAGATAATCCCCTGGTAACTGTTTGCCTTCTCGTGCCGGTTTAGGCGTGCCCAAGTCTCCGTTAAGAGGCTACCGAGTTTGTCCAGCGGTCTCCAGTGGAAGTACCCATACAACACTATTTAAGCTTGTATGTTTTATAAACGCTGTGCAGATTACGTTACGCCACGTATTCTTTCCCAGAGTGGCTCGAAAAGTTTATCCTTAACTGTGTAGCACTTGTAAACTGCTCTTTTTCGGTCTCCAGTGAAGTACCCATACAACACTATTTAAGCTTGTATGTTTTATAAACGCTGTGCAGATTACGTTACGCCACGTATTCTTTCCCCGGGTGGCTCGAAAAGTTTATCCTTAACTGTGTAGCACTTGTAAACTGCTCTTTTTCATGCTTAGTGTCATCTTTTTCCCCATCATTATCAGTCACATCGCTGTACAAAAGTTTGTTTTACTGAAATACAACCGCTACCGCCCGCTTGTTGGCTCCAACGTGACTTTGAGACTTTTGCTGAGTGACTGTTGTTGTGACCGCCGGTTGACTATAATTGACTGCTGCTAACACTAAACGTGAACAAACGTTTCAGCTGCAAACACTGGACTAATATATTTACACTTGTGGATTAATGTTTCGATCAACGGAGATCTGGAATACCAGGAAGATAGAACTATTCTTGGTGTGGTGGTTCAACGGAATACGGAACTACGGAATCTCCTATTTTGAACTGTGAGTCAAGATTTACTTGGATTTTTCTCCTTGTGACTTTGTATCTGGCTTACATTAGTAATTTGCTCTGTTCACTAGAGACTCCATAGGGCCGTTAACCACTACGTAGCTGGTGAGCCCGAACATTTTTTGCCGTTTTCTGTCTTTCTTGCTAGCTCAGAACTCCCATATCTCTCACGCATACGCTCAGTCCAGTAATTTTTTCAACCATATCTAACGAAGACGGACTCAACACTGAGTTAGTTGAAAACGCCGTTCACGTAAAACTGCCAGCTTTTGGAGTCAGTAAC
>NW_008751801.1:1289314-1290148 GCF_000715545.1 Opisthorchis viverrini
CCCAAGAATTCCACTGGTGATTGGCGACCGTGCGGTGATTACCGAGCACTCAATTATCGTACAATGCCAGACCGCTACCCAATACCGCATATCCACGATTTTGCACTGCAATTACAGGGCAAGACTGTTTTCTCCAAAATTGACCTCGTCCGAGCGTATTACCATATACCGGTTGCCCCTAACGACATTCCCAAAGCGGCGATTACCACACCTTTTGGTCTACTCGAATTCACACGCGTGCCCTTTGGTCTTCGGAACGCCGCTCAAACGTTGCAGCGCTTCATAGATCAGGTACTGCGTGGTCTAGACCACATTTTCGCTTACACTGACGACGTGTTGGTGGCAAGCAAGGCGATCGAAGAACACAAGCTACACTTGCAAGCCATCTTCGAACGTTTTCAACAATATGATGTTACTAACACTCCAGATAAGTGCGTTTTCGCAGTACACCAGCTTGACTTCCGCGGCCATCGCATTAACTTTTAATGGGATCCTGCCGCTGCCAGATAAGACCACTGCCATTTCGGACTACCCCTTAACTCAGTCAACACGAAGCCTGCGGCGATTTTTGGGAATGGTTAACTATTACGGCAGATTCATGCCACACCGCTCAGGGGTCCTCGCACCGCTAACCTGGCTGCTCAAAGCAAACAACAAACGGTTACAACCTTTGGTAGAGAGCTCCTAGCGATCTATTCAGCGGTCAAGCATTTTCGATACATACTCGAAGGAAGACACTTCGCTATCTACACGTACCATTATAGTGGTCTGACTACACAATAAGTTAGTTTATCAGATGTGTGGAAAAGAAATAAAAGCAATAACAATTCAATA
>NW_008751802.1:0-47669 GCF_000715545.1 Opisthorchis viverrini
CTGAGTGCCAACTGGTCACGTTGTTACGTGGTGGGTGACACGCGCTGTATGTTCTAGGTTGCAAGCTTTCTTTTACCAGAACATGGGTAGCCGTACTTGCTTAACCACTTCTTCTCGCGATCTTATTATTAATGTTTGACGATGGAGGGATGTTTTTAACGCGTATTAAGGATGGTGTCCCGGCCATGGTTAATGCAAAAGGCCAGTTTTCGATTTATCAGCTAACAGGTGCCTCATGTGTCGGCTGAAGCTGTGCTTTGGTGAACCGAGAGGTGACGTGGGATGCTGTTCCCTTTAGTATACGAACTCTAGTGTTTATCGTGCTGTTTAACAACACAGCATCCCTTAGAGTGCCCAATATACAGTGTTTGAAATCGAGCCCTGTGATGATTATGCATGCGTAAATTTCAATAGCAGCCAGCTGTCATTTACATTTGTGACCATCTGGGCCTCACTGCCTCGCACAATATGAAACGAAGAAAGTTGTTCTTTTTTACATCCAATCTTCAGAAAGGGTGCTCAAAATCTCTATTAGGCCGATAGCTGTAGTATCCAATCTGCTCTGTGTATTTATCCGGCCCAGGTCAACTGTACACCAAGAAATGAATTTCTGAAAAGGTCAGGCTTGTTCTTTCTCTTCATCATCCGTCGGTGTATGACAGAACAGTACTACTGCTTTCATCGGTGAACGATGATTACCTCTTGACGGAAAATATTACTGACGGGATTGTTCAACACTGTTTAATATCCCGTTGGCTTCGTCCTCCCTGTGGCTCATCGTCGAAGGAAACATGAGGTGGCTATCTAGGAGTTTTCAGCAGCCGTCTAAATAGTATGTTCCCTCCGGAAAGCATCTCTACTCGCGTACCAAATGAAACACGGGGTGGCCTTTTGCGGCACAATTAGTTTAAAAAAACACCGTCAACGAGATATTCAGTTGAACCATCCGACTAAAATTATTTTTCAACTGAATATATTTCACCAGCAGTCGTCTTTCTTGACGTGCAGACGGGATACACGCTTCTGCTTGGGCCGTGTCGTGCGAGGATGCCATTCTGCCTATTTCCTTCTGATATTGTTGCATCGAGTAGTCTCAACTGGCCTCTGATGCCTGTGGTGTTAAACTCAGGCATCCCATCTCCTGGATTTTTCGGTTACTGAGTTTGCAGGTGATATCGTTCTTAGGTTAAATCATAAGCAGGTCAAAGGAACAGCGTAAATAGTTCCTCTAAGTAAGCACTCCACACCTGAAAATATGAAATGTTACTGGAAAACGGAACCGGATGCCAATTGCTTGATCCTGGTGTTCTGACCTGCGACTTCTATTCCGTCGACTTTGTATCAGCTTGTATCTTTCGGGTAGGGTTTACAAATGTGCAACGTCTGAGGAGCCTCCTTCTCGTAGAGCTGCTTTTATGATCATATGCAGAGGGAAATGGTTCAAAGTTGAATCGGTAACGCAGCATGACGGCTGTCACCACCGAACTCGGTCGCGCTAACGACTGTAGTCTCCATGGCTAGGGATCCTGGATCAGTCACATCAGTTATCGATTATGCCGGAAAAAGTTACCCAGTTGCTTCGTTGTACCTGAGGCATCATTGTCACTTTGATCGGCGCATTCCAACCAGTAACACTGTATGCAGCATCAGCGCTGGACTTGTTCAATCCGAGCATCTGCTTTGAATCACTCACGAGTAAAACCAACAGCTGGAGCCACGGACTACTGTTCATAATAGTGATGACCATGCTCGGTGTGTGTGCAGTAAGGTTGGACGGCCATCTTTTTCATTCATAGTTTTCCGTCCAGGTAGTTGATTATGTTCCGGTGCCGAAAATCATTGATGGCCATATTTCTTTGCCGTCACTCGCCTGATAGAAATATATTACGTCTTCATTGACTTAACTTCGCGGTTTTTCTCACTTTTCCCAATGAACATGGCTTTAGGTAATCAAAACATCGGATTATATTGAGCGCCGAACCTGAAGTACCCTAATGAGCTTCAAAAAATAACCCACAAATCATTGGGAGTCCATCTGGTGATTTTCGGTAAATTTATTATTTATCAATACCCCACCACATTCTTAGTTTGCACCGGGATGCACAATATTCAGGAACAATCCTGTTCTTTTTTATTTCAGCCTACCTTCATATTCGAAGCTTACCTCGTGATCGAATCTTGCATTCCAACTTTCAACCATGTCTCTTCATGGCTATTGTGGTTCATATTCCATACAACCATGGACTAATGGTAGTATTGGACTCTGTTTCCTTGAACTCTACGTATCCATCCCTGTGGTATTACTTTACTTACTTGTGACCATCGTTTACTGTGTACTGTACCGACTCGATGCTGCTTTCGAAGCTTTCCCCTGCAAGATTTTCTGGTTTCGTATCACTATGATTGTGTGTATTCTGTGCAAAGGAATTGTGTTCGTTATCCTCGGGTATTTTCTACCACTCCTCAGCGATGCGTATGCCGCAAATGCCAGTTTCGAAATCGTTCACAACGCAGTCTCAATGTTTTTGTGGCTAGTCATGTTACTTTACGACTTCTTCCATGGAAAAACCATGCACTATTCTTCTCGGGGTCCGCTATTTCACCTGATTCTGTCTCTCATCTACTTCTACACCTGTGTGCTGACAGCGTGGTCTGTATTCCAGCAAGTTCCAGATCCATGGCGAGTTTATGCAGTTACCTCTCGAATACTCCACCTTTGTTTGGTGACTTTTCACCTCGTTACAAAGGTTCCTATCTCTTATAATTTTGAAGAACCCAGACGTAGGAATGCCAGATTGACACGAACAGCTCCGATAACGGAAGTTGCCGCTGTTGTTGCTGGTTCGGGAGATGAGCCTCTAGATCAGTCTGCTGATAGCCAACCTTTGTTGTCAGGTTCTTCAACCGTTTTATCCGTCGAGTCACGCTATCCTTATAACAGATGTCGATTGCATGGCGAAGAGAATGCGAGCTGCCTTTCAAAAGTATTTTTCCACTGGATGAGTCCCACCATCATCGCGGGCTACTATGGAGAGCTAGGTGACATATCCAAACTCCCTCCATTGCCTATACGTCTGAACACAATCGAGTTAGAGTCTAAGATAGCAGCGGATCAAAAGCTTTTCGGGAACAATAATGGGGATGAATCTAAGAGCTCTGTCAGAAATTCCTGGCCTTTCATCAAAGTTGTCTATCGTGTGTTTGGAACTGAATTCGTTTTTCTCGGCTTCCTCAAGTTTCTTTTGAGCGCCATCAACTTATGTTCACCTGTTGTCTTGAATTTGTTCATCCTGAGTCTTTCAGACAAGAACTCGAGTTACTCTGTCAGCTCAATCTGGGGTGGTTTGCTGGTTGCGCTGGCGTTCTTAGCTGCGTTAGTTGGGGCACATTATGATTATCGTATGGCCACATTTGGATACAAGATACGTGTGTCCGTTACTAGTCTTTTGTATCGACGAATTTTGTCCGTGCGCACCACCTCTCTGAGTGGCATCGGTACAGGAGGTCTGGTCAACTACTTGACGGCGGACGCGGACCGAATAGTCAATCTGGCTCCAAGTGTTCACGAGGTTTGGGCCATGCCGCTTCAATTGTTACTAGCAATAGTACTTCTCTATCAGCAGCTTGGTGTATCATGTTTAGTCGGGGTCGCATTTTTACTGATTCTGCTCCCAATCAATCGCCTTTTGGCCAATCAAATCGGGAAATATTCCAAGCGACTTATGCATTTCAAAGATGCTCGAATCAAGGTATGTTTCTTAGTTTTCTAGTCTAGTTCGTCTTATTCTCATATTATGCATTATGTTCGATCCACTAGTGGTCCATGTATTCTCTCAGACCAGATGTGTCCGGCCCACCGGCCGGATCTGGCTGTAGATAAAACGACTTTGGTTCATCTGTAATTTAAGTTTCCTGGTGCGAATAGGCTGAATTGAATTTCGGTTGCCAGAAAAAACGCAAATGCATCATCATGGGAGAATGCCCTTTGTTATCAGATTCAGTCTTCAACCGTGAAAGGTGGGAAAACCAACGCCGCCTCACCTCTGAACAGTGGTTGATAGAAACCATCCTTCCAAAATAATCGGATTGATCTAAGAGTCCTATAGCAGACTACATTTATCCGGTTGCGTGACAAAGACACCGTCATCATCATGTGTTCAGTTTAGGACATGCAAGTGCTAGACAGGTGTGCGACAGTACCGTAACAGGTAGCAATGACGCATATTCAAATTGTTCTACGTTCTCATGAGACTTGGAATTAGGGTTTTCCCGAACAAAAACGATCGAACATCCTCCGTTGTAGCTGTTCTGAGTGACATCGTGGAACACAAAACTTTGAACTTGTTAATAACATCTCGAGAAAAAGTGTTCAAGTATGCACCGTAGGATGTTTGTGAATGTACTGGACTAGATGGTTCCGCCCTGTCTAACGACTGCAACTATTTTGTGTGTGCCTGAAATTCCTCGAAAGAAATCACTAGTTTGTCTTAAGCGGCTCCAACGAGTGTTGGCGCTGGATGATATTCAACGAGTTCCGGACATATAGTTTCAATGGACCTTTTTGTGTGATTTCTCAGTGGCGTTTCACATGGACAGTTTTAACTTCAAAATGGGGATCTCTGACTATATTTGGCACAATCATTGACCAGGAAACGATTGTTGAAATATTGGTTTTCAGAGTTCACTTGTACAAGCTAACTTCAAAGCTCAGATGATGGTAGAACCACTAAACCATCAGTGAGTCATTGTAACACATAAGTGTACCAAATTATAATGCTTTCAACGCTTCTCATCCGAATACTATTCACAAAAATAAAATTTGTTCGTAAAAGGTACGAGAGAGGTCGGTGACGGATGGTTACATCATCGTACATGTCACTGGCCTGTAGGGTGGCTTGCTTGTTAGATGAACATCTCCCAACTAGGGGCTGTACGTCATTGGCGCTTGCACGCGCGTGCACTCACGCTACGTGTTTCGTCAAAAATGCAAAAATACTTCAGTATCAATCTTCACGTGATGGCTCTGAACGCGTCCCATTTTAAATTGTCAGGTTATGTTGTCAGACACTAGTAGGGCTATTGTACGGAAGCCGAATGATTAATATCGCCACTCTGCGTGGATCTTGAGAGACTTGTAATTGTGGTATGTAACTCACTCATGCAGCGTCCCTATGTGAACGTTTCGGGTGTACTGCATCGACAGATTGCGTTTTATGGGACTGCGTGGGCTGAAACAATCAGTTGAGGCGCTTTATCTACCTGTTTTGGTGTACCCTAATGACTTACGTACGCATTAACAGTTGTGAGAAGGTCAAAGCAGGTATGAAGCTTAGAAATCGCTCAAAATACACAATGAGGATTTGTTTCGGAAAAGGTAGCCCAAATGATGAAGAAGTGGTGGTTGTTCCACAAATCCGGTGTCGGATGTGACCTGGGCCTCGCGTCAGTTAATCTTAATCGGTTCTGAATGTATGCGAACCGCTGTATGGTGACGGTGTGATACCTGCATAATTTGCAATGTAATCTCCGGGATACATACAGTGTTGCACCATTTCCGATGTCTCTCTTGGAATTCTCAGAGACATGCTGAAGAACTATGTCCTGATGCATGAATGTATTGGTGCGAGTCAGAGGCCAAAAATTTTCATGACGTTGATCAGTTCTTGCACTTCTTCCCCTTCCTCAAAAATGAGAACAATGTGATTGATAAGGTTCTCGTTTGAAAGGATCTAAATTCCAAGCTTGTGGAGCCCGCCTAATTCTCTCTTCAGTCCGGCTACCACAATTATCAAACGAATCCCTCTTTGCTTGCCACTCTCAGTGCAAACACTTTTTAATGAGCACTCACCCCGGTCGGCTTTGATGGTCTGTTTCACCCATGTAGATGCAAATAAGTAGACAAGCACTGACAGATTTCACCTCCGTCCTTGGGCAGAGTGAATGAAGCTTCAACAGGACCGCCAGTTCGATGGTGCCCGAAAGAACAAAGACGTTTGCATCTTTCCGAAACCGCCGTACGTTCCAAGTTCGCCCACTGAGAAACTAAATATGGCCAGTTTATTCGTTCTTGAGAGCTTTACATCCAAAGATTCAAATGTCTTTTTTAGAAGATGAGCTGTCATCTGTGTCGTCGATTGCTTCGCTCACCAGACTTTTTGGCATGTTGCACACTCAGGGTTTCTCGCTTTCTCCATGCTTTTTACGGACCAAGCTTGTCAATGCGCACGGATGCTCTTCTTCATCCGACGTCTGACAGTTCGTCGAGTTGTGAATTGTACTCTCGACTAGCAGGAATACGTGTCCAACATGCTAGACGAACCGGATACAGACAACTAGCAACCATTCGGGCAGAGACCCTTAGTTAATTAGCTTGAAACAATGTTAGCACTTACATAACCACCCATGGCTTATTCCTGGCTACCAGAGTGGCGCATGAACCGACGGACATGTTATTTCAACAGCCGAACTTGTTTCTCGAACCCCGGGGTAGTAGCATACATAAGTAGGAAACCAGTCCGGCTTACAAACACGAGTAGTGTAGTGTCCAGATTGTTTCAGATTTCGAACTTTAAAAACTCGTATGAACTGACCGTCCAAGTTTGAAGAGTAACTCCGAAATGTCTGGCCGTTGCAGTCGAGTTAAGCGCAGGTATGACAGCTAACGACAATGGTCAGTGAGTAGATTCGTCAGTCCTTAAGAATGGGCCTACGAATATAGCTTTAGTAACGGGGCGAGGAGGGGAATTTTTAGCAACCTTATGAGTAGTTCCCTTCAGTACAACCTTCAACCTAGTTCTCGGCTACATAGACCGTTGGTAGTAAATATGGAATATAGTCGAAGGTAATAAAAACGTTTATGCGCATTTATCACTTGTAGTCCCCTAACATCATCCAGCACGCACACTTCGGAACGGGATTTGAGTAAGACTCATTCTTTCCCATATCAGTTCCATAGGCAACATCCCAATTACCGCAGTAAAGCACGGTATGCTGAGGTGTTGGTAAACTACACGAAACCGGTTTACTTGCTCTGCGCTTGGCTAGAACAGGCTTGAAATAACGTAGATTGGGCTCATCGGATAGCACAACCAAAGGACAGGAGGTGGAGAATTCGCGCCAGGTCGAATTGAAACCTCTCGGACGGTATATCATCATTTCAGTTTGGGACTGAATGTGGACATATCCTTACGGGTCTTTGACTCCGGCTGTTCTGTCATCGGCTCTATATTTTTACTCATTCGACTTTTTTGCATTAGGCTTTGATATCGCAGTGGGCGGAGAATCATATTTCTTAATCCTTTCAATGTGTGAATGTGTTGGTCCCATGAATGTGTTTAGGCCTAAAGGCGTGCTTGGCTCTTGCACAGTACACCGTGTGCAACCCTGGGACAAATGCGGCGGGAACGAGCGCACTACGACTAAACTTATCACCGTTCTAGTTATGTGTACTTTCACTAGTAAGGTCAAAGCACGATGAATCGCGTCTTAGTGTCCGTGTGAACGCTCCTGTTGTCCAATTGCCATCAACAACAGATAAGACTTGGCAAATGATGGACAACAAAAAACTGATAAGGATAGGGTCAAGATGACTCAGAGGCCCAACAGTCGATGTTCCAGTTTTTGATGTTTATGGTGTTTTCCTGGAGCCATCTAGCATCATCGGTGGGATAGATACGTGCGCACGGTCATTAGTGCAAGGTATTCAATAGGGTACCCATACGTGCAGTTTTTTTGTATGGTTCCTTGTGTTTTACTGAGTTGAAGAATTTCTGTCGATGCTTTAGTGTCAACTAATCCTTGCGAAAATGGCATGCATCCCCAGTCTCCAAGCTGTGATTTAGTGTTGAGAGTTTCGAGTCCTTTAGATAACCAATCTTGACCCTTTCACAGTAACCTGGAGACCTGATTTTTGCGGTGAACTATGTCACATTTTTTAGGTTATGTGGTGCAACTTACGGAAAGCTAATAGACTCCATGCTGAGTGTCTTGGTGACACCAGGCCTTGTGCGCTGCCAGAAGTCGAATTCTTTGGATCTTCACGCCAAATGTATAACACTGATTTGAAAGAAGTGCTCCGTAATAAATCCTTTGGTCCTTACTTAGCTATTTGAAGCAGTGAGGAACATGAGTTCACTTTATACTGATCCAGATGTCTTCGCACCAACTCCTTTCAAGTTTATCTACTCGACCATCTAATGCCTAATTTTTTGTGCAGCTCATGTCTGAAACGCTGTCAAGTATGACCGCTGTCAAACTGGCTTGCTGGGAGTGGTTGATGCGCTCAAGAATTTTGCAGTCACGATCTCAAGAACTTCGGGCTCTACGTTTCCAAAAGCTGTTAGACGCTGGTTGCGTGTTCTGCTGGGCAGCTTGTCCTGCTCTCTTGGCTAGTTGCACGTTTGTTACCTACGTCTCATTGGGTAATCAACTCAGCGCTCCCATCGTAAGTCAGACTAGTGTTCTCAAATGTACACTTCAAGGACATCTGCATCCACCCCATGTACCTGATTTTCTCTCTTACTGATGTTTAAAGTCACCTGTATCTACGGATTCAACGAATCCCGGTAATGTCTTGCTAGGTTTTTAAATTTATTGCTCTTCACGTAAATATGTTTGTCTAACCAGGTCGCTTTCAAATACTGTGATCCTCTATACCCTTTGACTTCGTGGCTTACACTGCAATAAACCTTGTGATAGCTCAGTGGCTAAACGGCGAACTTACTTACCTGAAGGTCTGCGGTTCGAGCTCAACCCGACTACTCCTGTCTGGGTTGGAGCAACCTGGCAGTATCTTAGCTCTCGTGCTTTCTTCGGGTGGCATGGCAGCTAGGTACCAAAATTGTGTTACAGCTGAACGATCTTTTTTAACTTTAACCTTGTGACAAGAGTTAGTCCTTTCACAACCTTGAAGGAAAAATCCCATTGGTAACAAGCTGGGGTCCTTGTCCTGGGTATCAGTATGACTGAAAACTTCATGGTAGGTGTAGCTTCACTTTCGACATCAATACACACTAAGTAACTACTAATATCTAAATGCCATACAATGGTGTGGAAAGAACACGTTATTAATAAGCACAATAAAAATGGAAAGGTGAAAACTTAGTGCAGATGCATCATTCCATTTTGAAACCGACTAAACTGGAGTCTCTGGCATCTGTTGACAGCATTGAAGTAAACACAACTGGACATAACATCGTAGAAGCATACCATCAATGGCATTGATCCAGTATCCGTAATGAACCGTGCAGGTAGAAACAAACTACTTTAGCTGGGTGGTCCGGTCAGGAAGCAACAGCATGATCACTCCTAGGATCGCCTAAGTGCCACGTCCTATCGGGCTGACGTTCAAGCAATATAGATGTCCAACAAACTAGATCCAAGGAAACGTAAAGGTCCAAAATCACGTAATTTAACCTTAGCCCATTTCATTTCGAGTTGTCATATCATGATATATTTGCTCCGAATTGAATGGTTTGGTTATTTCGGTTATCCTGTTTCAAAGATTTGGACCGCAGTCGTTGTGCGGAAAAATGTTTGAATAAACAACTGTAGACGCCGCGACGTGCTTTGACAGAATTCAAATACTGTTACGTAATATGCATTAATTTCATGTTTGCTGCACATTACAATAATCACGAATCTACCGATCAAGATTCCACAATCGATGCGTATACGGTAGTCAGGTTGCGTAACTGCTTCGTTTTTTCTATTTGTTTTGCCTTCAGTTTGAGGCGTGTTTCCTATCCAATTAGTAGATACACACTGTAGACAGTAAACGCATGGCAGTACATCAGTGCTAACACTTCCACAGTTCTGATAGGGAGAAAAATATAGCTTAATGGATGACAAAAGGAATCTTGCCACTGTGTTTGGGCATCTGCCATTCAAGTCATCTGGGAAGCCAACTCATTCTAACGCCGAAGATAGCTGAAGTAATCTAGAAAAGTGTTGAATAGTTCCCTGTTACAATAGTCAGTGTGTCGATTGGGGCGCTGAAACAGGATCCATAGTATGCCGACCATTTGCTTTGCGAAATTTCTTACATAAGCACCATTGAATGCTGGGTGTTCGGCAGATTTCAACCGTAAAAAAGTTCCTCACACACGTGTGTACCACGTCTCTCGGTCCAGTCTACGCATTTTACGCAACCGTGTAGCTTGTAACATGCATGCGTGTGTTGCCGTAGTGGTCCCCTGTGTTATGCACCGTTACTAATGTTGCTTTACTATGTTTCAACGAAAGTGAGCTGCTTGTCTTGTCGACAGTGAGGGAAGTAAACCTTCAGTCACATTCAAGACGCACAATGCAAGGTCGTTGTGCGTTTCGTGGCCCGATTTCACAGTAACTGGCTCCACTTCGCAGTGCAAACAAGTTTAATATGGAAATCATAGTTTCAGTTGGTATACGGTGGATGGATCTATCATATTTATTTGTTTGAGCTCTCTAATTGATTTACCACTGTAACGGTAGTGATTCTACATAGAGTTCATGTGAAGAGACATTGATACAATCAGCGAAGGGGATAGGATCGTGGATTAACATACGAATGACCGGGATCAAAAACGCACATGGACAACTTCGGACTGACTGCCATCCTGTGTCCTGAGAATCTGCACGCATGTTGCCCCCGAAATAAAAATGTGGGGAAAACGTTTCAGCCCGGTACTGCACAGAGTCAGGCCATAAATCTTCTCACTCTCGGAATCAATACTGAAAGTTTCGCACTCCCGGTTATAACGAAGTTACATATAATATTAAATATACATCCGCCTGTATAGCTGTAAACGTTGGACGTTACAGTGTTTTTGTACGACGATCACTGAACTTTTTACGGTCTCTTATTCAGTTTCCCAGGAATGGCAATGGATGTATTGAACACACTACCACAGGGATGAAGGTCAATTTCCCAATGAATTAGATTTTTTGAAGCAACAGCTTGTATAGACTTCTATGTCTTTACGGAGTCAAACATAAACATAGTCTCGTGCAGTGACGAATCTTCCTGTGCTTCCGATTGGTACTAATCACTTCTCTTTAAAATCCATCAAATCGTCTAGGCGTGGTGTCATTTCCGCGCACAGCTTTGACAGAAGAAATGCAAGGGCCCAGACACAGCGTACGCTCGTGCCCTGAGGATAACTGGTGTTTCCATTGCTAGTGACATTCTGGGTTGAAACCGGGCAATGTAATCCAGTCATCAGAGACCTCTTCGGGAGCACCGCCCACCTGGAGAGTACACAACAGCATTTTCTGCGATGTATGACTTAGTGTGCGGTCTTCTGATGGGAAGCCACTTCCGGTCGGTACATTGTCTTGTGATAATCTATCTTGAAGGGAGATGACGCAGACTTCCAATCCACCAACTGTTTTGCTGCTGCCCAATCAGGGAACCTCCCAGGGGTTGTGGAGCGAAACTCGCCACAGTTTGTCTTTAAGAGGGAACTACTGTACATAGTTTGTCTATTTCTATATGATGTAAATACTACATTTGAATAACCGTGACCAATGTATCATGTGCTTCCCTCATTTTCCAATGCAGGTATTCACCAGTCTTTCCTTATTTGGTATGCTCATTGGACCTATGAACGCTTTCCCGTGGGTCATCAACGGCGTCATCGAAGCGACCGTCTCTGTACAACGAATTATCCATTTGCTCCATCTTCCCAGTGGTCCGTTCCCACCAGAAGTAACAACGGTCCCGCTGGACGACTTGCATCCTCCCACACCATCGCGCAAACCAACAACATCGATCGACCTGCACAACGCCAGATTTTATTGGTCCAATCCTGAGAAGCCAGTGCTCACCAACATCACATTATGCATTCAGAAGGTTGGTCACTGGATCAGTTATCTTAGTTGTGCACGTCTAGTAAAGTACTTCAAGTGGTAGTATCGCTTTCATCTGTGACACCTTGTTTTTTAGACCATTACTTTGTATCACTGAACTGACGAGACTTCAGGCCATATATCTTAGGAGTTAGGTTCAAGTACCACATTCTGCCGTCGTACTGGTTGAGTACGCCAATGTTTCACCTACGCTTCCAACAAAAGAAGCAAAGGAAGGCAATGGAATTTGGAAGACGGCTTCTACAGGTTCAGTTTGAAAGTTGGCTTATCTCTCTTGATATTTATTATTTCTGTTTGATGTAAGAGTTCACTTTCGGGACAACTGCGCTAAATAGCGTGGCTCTGGAACACTAATTCCGCAGACGTGACTATTGGGTTTTGTTTACGTTTACATCTGTTCAGTGCTGTATCTCGTCACAGTTTTAATACTCGCTTCACGTTGGAGTTTCGAACCCAAAACTCTGGGTTCGTTTTCAACGCAATACCGTCCTGCAAATTTTCTGTGGGGATGTGGGCAATTGATGAGTGAAGTGGCATACTTCAGACCACAACGGTTTTATGGCTCGCTCCCGGCAGTATCTGCAGTAGTTCCGATAATATTGCCAAAATTCTTATTGACTCCTCTGTTGCTGGTCTCGTTCCTAATTCAGTACTGTCGCGCGTACCACGGTGTCGTATCTTTTGCATTCCAAAATCAGCTCATTCTGCATGAACGCTTCAAGTGACGACTTATGATTAATTCCGTGTGTCACTAATGACAGCTATTCTCATATCCACGTGGATTTCTCTGTCGAGCTGGGTAACGCCATGTTTTTTTTGCATTTTGCTTTTGGGCAGTTTGTTTTTGGTGGCATGGTTCTTTGGGGCCCAATCCAGTGTATGCAATGGTTTGCCAGAACAGGCATCAGCTATTCACTAACCAATTTTCCTTCATCTTCCGGTAGCCTCACGCCATTATTTCTGTTTATAAGAGCTCATCGAGCCAACCCTTGTCCACCACAATAAGTATTTATGACAGGAAAGACGGATTTTCAGAGCCCCCGCATATTGATGTATTATATATATCGTGTGCATAAATTATACTCTAATGACAGCTCGTCATAGGCTCCCCAAGGGCTTGCATGCGATCGTTCATGTTTCTCCGCAAATGCATGCTAACTTTATTGGTGATACCCAATTCAATTCGGATGACCGTATCTCTCAGGCGCCCGACGATACTATCCAAAAAATACACATCTCTCGATTGTCGAGCAGAGAAGGCTTTCGAATTACTACAGTGTTCTCTATGGCAGCTTTCACAAACTGTCTCGCCCATCGAATTCTCCATCTATATTAACCCTGTTACTTTTGCTTTTATTTTTAGTCATTATGTTCTGTTTCCGTACTTTATCTATACTTCTACACTCCACCATAACGGCATATTATTATGCTTGAAGCGTGTGGTACGATCAATAGTTAACTCAAGCAGCCTAACTATATGCGCACAATAAAGTTATCAGTCAGTCAGATTGTATCACTCACTCATACACTCATTCTGTTTGTTCAAGCGATTTCGTCATCTTTCGTTCATATATTTCTACCTACTTTCTTGCGTGAAGATAAGCTCTAAATGCTGACTTTTCCGTCTTTGTTCGCCCCTCAGGGTCAGTTGGTCGGCGTGGTTGGCCCAGTGGGATCTGGCAAATCTGCTTTGCTGCTCGCTATTTTGGGTGAAATGAACGCTTTGGAACCTTTGATAGAGGTCGTTGGTGAGAATCAATTGAGACAGAGGCCGCACTACGCTTATGTCGGACAGACACCGTGGTTGTGTACTGGAACAGTGCGGGATAATATAGTTTTCGGTGCTCCTTACGATTCGCTCTGGTTGTCAAAAGTCGTTTTTGCATGTGCCTTGGAGACAGATATAACTACATTTCCCCATGGCCTTGATACCGATGTTGGTGAAGCCGGTGGTAGCCGGTTGAGTGGCGGTCAACGTGCTAGAGTAGCGTTAGCCCGAGCGGTCTACCAGAAAGCGGACATCTACCTTCTTGACGATCCACTGGCAGCTTTGGATGTGCATGTGGGCGAACACATTGTGAAACACTGTCTGCTCGGCTTGTTGGCTGACAGAATTCGAGTTGTTACTTCACATCAGACTATGTGGCTGACACCTGAGGTAATGTCCTTAATTTTATTATCAGTCTTTGAATTGGTCTCCTGTCCTTAAGTGAGCTCCATAGAACACTAGCTTTTGCCCACCAACAGGCCTTCCTGGTCGGGGACCCAAACTCCCAACCATAGTTTCTATTTATTCCGCCTTGATCATCCCTGTGTCTGTTAGAATAAGTTCATTTGGAGGCGAGTAGCTCCAGATGGTTTACTGCCTGAAAACCTTAACCTCTATGAAGTCTAATTTCAATAACCTTTACCGACACAACTAATCAAACCACAATACTATTCGAACTCAGTCGTCAGTGGGAATTAATGTAATACGGCCATCTGGGCCTATGTAAATTAGTGGTCCCTATTGCCATCTGTGCAAATCCTTTGTTGATTCTCCCCTCAATAAGTACCCGCGCTCTAATTGCCGCTTTAAATACTTTACTAACCTTTCGAAGGTCACCGGTTGATGTAACCGTGGCAGCTAAAACAATTGTACGTCCTGTACATGTTTTATAACGGATGGTTAGATGTCTTCTCATAACAGTAAGGGTCATCTTATTTCGGACGGATTGTTTTTGGTCTAATCTTTCTTTTGATTGGATTTAAGCCACTTCAATCATCATCACTAGCTATATTTTCCGCACCGTTCGAAATCTAAATATGCTATCTTCACCACGGATCGTAGGATGGTCATTCGCCAGCGGACGTAATTTTGGAGTTGCAAAGCGGTCAAATTGTCAACCGGTTCGTCCCACGCGACACACCAAAGGTTTCTTATCCGATCGCCCAGATGCCATGTACCAGTGGTGTTAACGTACCTATGGTTGCCCAGGACGGGAAACCAGGTACACATGAAGAGATGCCGAACATTCCTAATGGTGTTATACTTCTTGATGCGAATATCGGCACCACGGGACAAGGGAGTGGTAGAGAAGTGTCGGATCTTCCACTGCTAAATCCACAAGAGAACGACTCGGAAGCGGTCGACTGGGAACGTCAGGCTTTCGGTGCCATTGACTCCTACGTTTACTGGTCCTATTTTCGTGCTGTTGGAGCTTTTCTCTCCATTGGCGTATTGCTCTCACTATTCCTCATGCAAGGTATGTCTTCTATTTTTGACTCACTTGGTCAAAGTTTTGTGGTCGCTTCCATTCATCGTAGTTAACGTATATTTTAACAAATCTTTCCAATCTCCCAAACATGTCCAAAACCTTTATATGGCATTTTCTGCGTAACGCGCAAAACGGTTATTGAATCCTCTGACCGTCATAACGCAACCGACGCTAGATTCATCTTAGAGTTTTGGTTTATGTTAACCTAACCATGATACATACAACTAACGGTCGTGGCGTGATCAGCCCAACCACCTTACTTGATGTGTGGGCAAGCAAAGGCAGGCTACTGCTAACACCTCCCTTCCCTATCTTTCATATGCTTTTTCTCCCCCCTCCCCCCACCCCATTAGTAATTCTCTCTTTGCAGGCCCATCCGTTTGGCCTGACAACCTTATTCACCTGTTTTGGCCACGACATCTGGATGTCAGCTAGCATCAAAAGCGTAAGGCATCTGGATGTTAATCTTCAAGACCCGAAATCCGATTTATCAAGTTACTCTTAATGTTCACATTATGAAGCAACCAGGACTACATTTCGCCCTTGCTTGCATACTAGGATCGCTTGAAATTGTTGTGAGCTGCCTCTCCGAACCACGCACTCAATATCCAAGCACATTTATCTTGATAACTTGCCCCATCACCCACAACTAGTTCCCGGCTGAGAAATTCTCGTAATCTAGAGGCCGCTGCGGCAGGGTCTACAGCGATCGGCATCGTCCTCAGTTATCGGTTAGCAGAATCCTTGCTTGACTAGACACCCATTGATAATCACTCCTGTATGGTTCGTCTGGCAACGTCCGTGAAGGAGTCTCACAAGCGGGAAACTGACCGCTGTTTGTCGTACCTGTTTACGTCCTAACCGACTATAGCTCTGATACCATCAAAGATGAGCTTTATGACACCTTGAATTCCCTTTTGCGGCGACCTACAACTTGAAATATGGTGGTGGTTACTGACGATCTGCATGCACGCACGTGTAGCGTATCTGAGACTCAATTAGTTGATCGATATGGATTCGACTCGGTACGCACAGACAATGGCGAACTACTGTCCTTGGTCTGGATGACCTCCTACCTGCATTGTTCAAAGATATGTATGAAAACCTCAGTCACCGCTTGTCTGATCTATTTGTCTGCATATGTAAAAAGAAGACCGTCCCAAACAACTGGAGACAACCGGTGCTAGTGTTCATTATCCAGAAAGGTGCCATTAGTGAGTACCGTAATCACTGGGAAATCAGCTTAACTCCAGTCGCCATAATATTATTGGACATTTTATAAATGGGGCTCGTAGTGAGTGTGATAACCACATGTGGGTCAGCTTGACACCGGTCGTAATGAGACTTAGCGTCACTTTCGCCTCATCACCTTATGGTAGTCCGTGAAGCATTGACTCAGGAGTAGCAAACGGAATTCCAACTGGTAGGGGCTGTGTTGAGCAAACCTCCACACTCTCAGGTGCTGGAACAACACTATATGTAAAAGCGACCCACAGTTGTAGTATTCCTTGATTTTCAAGGTGCATTCTACTCGATTGACCGGTATGTTCTCCTTAACACGCTTGTCCAGCAAGAAATGTCCTGGAGGTTTATGAACATAAGTTCTTTCTATTCTCAGACTTTCGGACGTATTCGAGGACATGGGGAGCTTTCCAGAATCTCTTTCGCACACAAAGTGATGTCCGACAAGGATGTCTACTCTCTCCAGTCTTATTCAAAATCCTGGTATTCAGATGGCTGCTAACGGAAGCCTTGTCGATCTGTAATGTGCACATGACATCATTCTCGTCTTTTGAGATGAGGATTACCTGATCACAATTATCTCGTCCTTTTACATTCACTTCGCACCCACAAAGTGTAAGGTCATGTTGTTGAACATGCAGTCACCGACCACACCACTTATAATCCAAGGAGAGGCACTCACAGTTGTGGAGCATTTTACTTATCTTGGAAATAGCATTGTTTCGGATTCAGACAAGGTCAGTGCATGAATCTCTAAGACTCGGGTCGCGTTTTCTAATTGGCGTCGAAGTAGCGTATCCCTGAACGTCAAGGATATGTATTAGGCCACAGTACGACCTGAAACGTGGCCTCTGCGAGTGTCGAAACTGAGACCCCTTCAGGTCCTTGACAAACGTTGTCTCAGAACCGTAGTTCGTGTAGGTTGGTGTTGGCGAATCTGCAACGAGGCAATTGGAATGTGATTGTTAGGTTGTGCAACGGGAACTTTCATCGGAGAATGTATCCAGGACCAGAAGCTGCGTTGGTTAGGCCATGCATTTATGCCGACCCATCGTATGCCAAAGAAAGTGCTGTTTTCCCTGCTTAATTCATGATGGCGGAAGCAGAGAGGTGGCCAACCCTTGAGCTGGCAGAAGGTATGCAAGAGTACAAAACGTCAGGATGCTGCTCACCTTCCAGGATAGGGTCCGTGCGATCCGCATTGCATAGTTGCTAATCGATGTCAGTGGCGTTTGGGTTGTCAGTTTCTATCCAAATTGCTCGAATTAGTGTCTGGAGGTGTGGGCGCCTCGGACAGTTTTGGTAGGCTAGCACTCAGTCCATTCCCCGTCCACTTTATTCTTTTCTTCACAATAAGACTTTCAAATAAATCATGGTCGTACGGCGGCGGAACAATAATGTTGCACAATGCTTTCGATGATCACAGTCATGTTCTCTGATGATACCTTGTTCGTGGAACCAGTTCGGCTAACTTGGTACAGCTGGTGCGTTTTGTTGTTTGCACGTGTTCTTATTCTAATCAGTCCACTCGAAGCGGTCTGAGAAAGGGGATCGAGCGTAGACTGATCTCGCCGGAAGCATTAACGGTTCAAACTAAACAGTTCATGGCTTCCCAGTGAACATATGCATATTAACAGTATTGCCACTAATTCATGTGTGAGGTGGAAGAATCGAAGGATTCCCTTAGGTGCCACCTTTATTTGCATTTCCCTGCAGCCGGTTTTCTCACAGTTTCTGTATTTTCACGAGATACGTCTGTTTCGAAGCACCTGGGCGTATGTGCTACACACTAGTTACTCATGTGTGTTGCTTTGACTGACCGTGAAATACTTCTCTTCGTGTGGAATTGCCATATTGATTTCTAATGGCCTCTTCAGCCACTGGTTCATTGGTTGCCGCTCATATGCAATTATCGAGGCTTTGTACACAGTGCTTGTTTTGGCTTGCACTAAGGCGACATTGGAAGTGTGAGTATCAGTCAAAATTCGTGTAGCTCATACATCACTTCTTAATCATGTTGTCTTCCATCCAGACTACCAGAGCAGTGCACCATTGACCAATTGTTATAGCTTAATCCTTAGTCCTTAGTAGCCTGAATCAGATTGGAATCCAGCAAATTTGGTCAACAAATTACTGGGATTGAACATGTTGTTTCACGAAAATCTAACCTTCTGAAAGTAACCAGTGTGCCAATCGACCACTTGTTCGTGCTTGCTCATCAGCTTTCTCAGGATATTCTCAATCCTGAGAAGCACTACAACACGTTACATTCTGATTTCGAATCATGATATTGATGTAGCCGGATCGATCGCGCGGCACCTTAGTCACGGATTGAAGGTGATGGATTTGATACAGTAGCAGATTATGTGGACGAGTGGGCTGTATGGATAAATTCAGGATTGGCGTATATTGCTCCAGATTCTCCATGCGCAGCCGCAGCAGTAATCAACACTTTCGTAATTCGTTATCAAGTCGGAGGCCAGTTGTCTTGAGATCTTATTCATCTGGTACATATTCGAACGGGATCCTGTGGTATGGACCTTCCTGTAACATTAACTGTGGTTTATGACCAGTTCGCGTAGCATGGGTGACTCTTTCCGAAATCAATCTGATTTACTTCAAAACTGTGAGTCCTACGTCCTCACCAGGCCCAGAAAAGTCCCGCGAGACACCGATGTATTGTATCCTTGACAGATACAATGGTTTGGATCTTAGTGTAGCAGACAAGCGTCGTACTTGTCAGTGGTTGAGCAAGCGTCGGCATAGCCTTCCGGATTCATTAAGTGATTTCGTCTTTGCCTGCTGATCGGGACTTTTTAACCGCCCTTTTCCACTATTTTAATCGGCCCGCTGACAACCGTAAGGTTTGTGTGTAATATCTCCCACTCTTGCGGAATTGTTTTACAATTGGGGTTCTTTCTGGACAAATTTTACTGTCCCTTGGCGCATGCATGAATTGTGACTCCATTTAAGTTAAGACGTGTTTTTTGTAGATCAAGTACTCGTAATTGTTAGGTTGCGATATTCTTTCAGTGCATTAGTGTCATACAAACCTAAAGAAGCACGAGGTCTATGCTACTTCCAGTTAGTCCAAACCTAGACAGAAGCAGGGAAAAGTGTAAACCATGGGCATCTTTTTCTTTTGGAGCCCGTGCCTTAGTGTGTGAGCTTTGTGTAGCCAAACGCCAGCAGCTACTATAATGTAATTTCGACCCGACCATCAGTGATACATCAAGTTGCAACCTCAGGTTGTGAAAGTGTCACCCACGTCCCTTCACTTCAGTGTTTCGACCAGCACTTCTGCATTACCGGTTCGCAGGACGAGCAGTCCCAGTGAGTAAGGCCGCTTTCTCAGTACGCCCACATCTGTTACCTTCTGTTGGGTATGTTACTTACCCAATAAGCGCAAAAATATCGCTTTACTTATATTTTTCTTGTACTTATTTAAGACCTGGTACACACCCTATCTGATGCCAAAAACAACTTTCGGGATTACGTAGGCTATATCGTGTCAACCACATCACGTAACTCCGTCCAATTATTTCTTATTTGCTACTTTGTTAGCCTTCTCCTTTAACCAGTACTAATTTAGTGGTTACCGCGCGACTCATGGTTAATGGTGGTTTGTTTCTCGCCTTCCAGCCTCGCGGAACGCCTCTGACTGGTGGTTATCTCACTGGGTTCAGGTGTCTTCCTCTCCAGCACACCGTCATCACTTTGGTCTACGAAACGTCTCGGTGGTGCGACTGGACTCGTTGTTCTTTTCGCAGGTGATTCGATTGCCACAAAGCAGTGTTCCGAAAATCTGGGATTATTTTACTCCTGCTAAGAACTACTCGTTCGAGGGTTTCTACCTATCCGTTTACGGAGGAATTGTTGGTGGTCATGTCATAGCCACCACCTTTCGAGCAGTGCTTTTTGCTCTGGGAGGCCTAGCGGCCGCTGCCACAATCCATGAAGGCGCCCTGGATACGATTCTACAGGTGGGTGACGGCTAGACAGCGTGACGCAACCAGTTGCACCACTGTGAGGGTTCGTTAAACTACTGTTTTTAGCCGTTTTGCTACCCATGTCCTCTAATTTTTATGTGGCCTTGTATCAGGTGCGTAACGGATCTCGGCGCGCTCGTCTCACGGTTGATCAATGGCCACCGGGAAAACATAGTTGTGGCTTGTTGACGGTAGTACAACTTTTTTGTCGGTTCTTGGTTTACTTCTCCGTCCACTATGGTATATCAAAAAGCACGGTAGCTTGAGATAACCCTTTCTAAAGACAGGAAGATGATTACAACCGTAGTTATAGAGCTAGCACAAATAGCTTATTATTTTAGAGCACTCGGATGTTCCTACCCTTCGCCATCATCAATTCAATGTGTATCATGATCACCATATTGGTTGGTAACCATGAACTTCAGCTAGCTAGCCAGTTGCGTTCAGAACTCATGCCCTGAATTTTGATCGATCTTGCCTAGGTTCACTATCTCAGTGCCCTTTCTTTGTTCGGGTTGTGCTATAGCTAGGTACCAGGGGAGATAACTGTAAAGAACTTTTGGCGAAAGAAATCACGAGTCCCTATCAACAGTGTCAACTCCAATGAATTCCGCAATTAACTTGTTTGGAAATCCATGGTTTCACTGCTTTACCTGATGTACACAGTACGCGAATGACCACAAGTTATTCCGGTCATTAGCCTAGGACCAGCAACTGGTGAACATCTGAAAACTTGCTTTCATCTGGAATAGAGATGTCCCTCATGAATATCTTTGTTGACTGTCTGCGCTGTGTTCAAGGCAACACATGCCAATGGTTGGATGGGGTATACATAATCTAAGCAATTTGAAGATTGACAGCACAGTGAAAGAGAACTGTGCGTTTCTGTTTCCATCGCTAAACCGCGTATCTAGGTTTTCTACAGTTGCCGTGTGTAAGGAGAATGCCTTCTGTTGAGGCCTCACATTATTTTTTCAGTGTTTATTGCATCGTGAATTACTCCATTTACTTAGTCTGAATCGTTGAAACTTGGATATTCACATTGTCCCCTACTCTATCAGTTCACCTCACATTTTTAATTGCAACAAAAAAGTTGGCCACTGGCAAATACGGACTTCATAACTGACTTCGTTGTCAGATTCCTGGGATTTATCCTCTGTTACCATTGCAAATCTATTTTGCATCTTTTAGTCGTTGTAACAGGCATTTAGTTGCGATGAGATACACCTCTTTTTCGTCGTCCTCTCTTTTACAGGCACGCGTTTCCTACTTTGATCGAACCCCTCAAGGTCGCATACTGAATCGTTTTTCCGCCGATGTTGGCACGATCGATGATTCGCTCCCGTTCATTCTGAATATTTTGCTTGCCAACCTGGCAGGTCTTCTGGGTGTAGTGATCATCGCTTGCATTTCACTACCTTTTCTGTTCTTTCTTCTCCTTCCCCTGGTCTTCATATTTTGGTCAGTTCAACGCACTTATCGTGGAGCCGCACGGGATCTGAAGAGGATCTCTAGGTAGGTGGTCGACGACGAAAAAAAACAGTCGTCATTTGGTTGAGTCAGGTTTGTTTTACTTCCATCGGGGTTTATTCTGAGCTATTGGTGTACTGCAACTGCTGGATGCCACGTTGAGTTGAGAGATTCGAGGGACCTTAAGTTGACTTTTATTCCCGGTGTTCTATAGAGTGCCTAAAGGTCTCTTGAAATTTGGTTACCTACGATGTTAGTCCCTGATCGTTCTTTCGGCTTGTTCACACGTTGCGTTTTATGGTTCGCTGATATGTAATACTTGACTTTACAGTTTTCGCCTCTACTCAGCGTTCCACCCACAACAGTTTTCATCTCGAACCGCCTCTTCACTAATCCACAGCTAGTCGCATATACCAAAATTATCCATCCCCAATTCATTTCTCCTGTTTGATTGTAACAGGTCTTCACCCAGGATGGCAGATGTACTATCCAACACAGATTATATAAGATGCCAATACTTTAAGCTACGTTCTCGCACTTCGAGCACTCTTGGCTTCATCTTAAAACCTTTTCTCTTACGAGTGATTTTGAGGACATAGATCTCTATACTTAATTTTCTTATGCACCCATCCCTGCATTTTAGTTTTACCATTGACTGGACAACGAGACATGCTTTGGTTGTTGTCCGTGTGTCAAACAGTGCCCTGTTCCTTGAGTCACTTGGCAATACCAGCGACATTTTCCTCCTCACTAGCGCGATACACCAGAGTCATAAATTACTCTCGATCTCTCCAGTCAGCACACTTTTCTTTCTAGATTGGATAAGAATATCTCTAATGGAATTCGGCACATTCATAAACCTTTGGACTCGAAGACGTTCTCTCTATTGGAAGCCACTTTTCAAGCTGATTTCTCCAAAAACCACATTTCTCACCGGATGAAAACGCTAGAGAATATCACTGGCAGATGAACGAATTTTACTGCTAACATACACGTGCAAAAACCGGTTTCTCCGAGTTTGCTGCCCACACTCTAACTTGCTGTTGACTAATAGTGTTCACGACTCATCTCAGATTACGGTTCATGAGCAGCTTTACCAAACAAAAATGTCACAGCATTCTGTCTATCTGAAACAAATTAGTGCTTCAGGCTCGTTTTCGTTAACTGCAAGGGAAGTGACCTAGTGAGTTCTTTACTGGACCGCAACTGGTTAGCGTTCTTCACAGATTTCTCTGTCGACCGTCATTTATAAGCCGCAGCAATTCAAGTGTAAGGTTTGTCGTCTAGTATGCCCTTTTTCCACCAACCTGCAGTTCGGTGCGACATTAGACCTTCTGCTATTCAGGAGAATGTCGGTAGCCCAGCTAGTGCAGATGGCCTTCGCTGAGCGAAACAATTTTACCGCAAACGTTCCATCAGTCGAGGTGACACCATGAGCGCGTTGTTAGGGATTGTAGCGATGGGTCGGTATTTATACGCCAAGTAGTGTTGCGTTTGTACTAGTCGGGGCTTACCTTCTGTCACGATTTGTCGTTCGGTCGGTTGGTTTCATTGGTTGCTCCGCTAACCTGTGTCCTGATTGATCGGTCACCACGTGAACTTCGGGCTTGTTTTCCCCTACTTTCGCCCTCTCGTTGGTGCTGGAGTGACCTGTATCTTTGACCCTCCAGTTTCCAGTTCGTGATCTTTGCTGATCTCACTCCAAGGCGTTTCTTGGTTCGTTAATCCGATATTCGGCTCTCGTCGAGTATTCCGATTGAAATATTGGTTCTGTGCTCGTAGTGATACGTAAAGGTGGATGGCGAATGGGTCTCTAGCAATCATCCAGTGAACCACAAGAACAGTTACGTTCAAGAGAAATACCGAAGAATGCCATCTATCAAAAGTATTCCAAAACAATGGATATCCAAGGGATTGCATCAAAAGAAGCTTGAAGAAGACAGCTCAACAACAGCAACCGCAAGAACAAGCGACCGGACGCGTGGTTTTTACCTTACATAAAGAATGCATCTGAACTTGCAGCCAGATTATTAGTTAGAAAAGGAATCCTCGTTACACACAAACCCAATGCTACTTTATGGAAAACGGTCTCAAGACCGGAGGAAAACCAACAGGAACGATTTGATGCATCAAATCAACTGCAACGGGTTTCACGTTGAACAAACTGCCGGGAAATTATGCACATTAATAAAGGAGCACAACACGACCGTCAAGAGACTAGACCCTCTATCCTTCATATCCACACAGGACGACCGAGGTCTCAAATTCAATCTGGAAAACTCGAAAATCTTGGCATACGGGGACACGAGGCACAAGGGAATTTCCGGAAGCATTGTACCCCTCGATGGACTTGATCAACCGACGCATCCAACTAGATCCAGTTTACGAATCACTACGAGCAAAGTACCAATATTTCAACCGGAATACTCAGCGAGAGCCGAATATCGGGTTGACAAACCAAGAAACTTCTCGGAGTCGGATCAACAAAGATCACGAACTGAAACCCAGAGAGGTCAAAGACATGGATCACTCCAGTACCGACCAGAGTACGAAAGTAGGGGAAACCAAGTTCAAATAACGGTTACATTATGCCACTAGGGAAGAGCGCACCCACGTCAAAGTGATCTCCAAACAGACTCAACTGCACAGCTAGTTACCAGAATGCCAAGCCATCATATGACCACTGGTCTGTGCTTGAGTTTCAGTTCTATCATCAAGTTTCATTTGAAAAACAAGCTGCTAAACTCTGTCGTCAGCTTCTACCTTCGTTCAGCTGCGTTCGCATGTCGGGAACGGTAAATTTTGTACAAAAAACCGTGTCACTAGGGATACCTGAATCCACTTTATGTGAATAGTTGTTGAGGGAAGTCGCGCCAAGTGCACTTTCGTCACTTTCAGCTACAACTGTTCACCTTGTTGGCTAATAGCACTCCTCCCAGGGCCTTTAAGCCAGTCACTAGTGCAAAAGTTCTCAGGATCTGTGTCGACCCTATCAACCACAACTCTGAATGCAAAAGAAACTCAAACAGTCTGGACTGTTTCGAACTGTGGAGTATTTCTGTAGAAGGATTAGAAGAAAACAGTGTGGTGGACTAAACCTGTTTTCCGCGATTGAATACCCTAATAATCCGTCGCAGCTCGTATGGCAGAGTTCAATACAGCATCCAGAAAAAGGAAATCATGTTCAAAGCTCAATATGTCAAAAGAGTTAGGTCACCATCACGAACTGAAGTGGAGGGTGAGTAGCTGCCAACCAGAAGTAAGTTGGTGGATTGTTTCTTCCTTACGTAGAGGACTAACAAATGTTTCTTGTGTACTGGGTAAACTTCACAGGTTACATTGCTCTTTGTATAAGACGTGCTGAGTAGCCACTCTGCGCAGACACTTGTTTCAGGGACTCGAGTTCTAGTGGTAAAAAGTCACCAAAACAGATCTTTATTGCCTTCTCAGTGAGACATCTGATGGGAATTCTAATCAGTTTTGATGGGGCAAGGCTCTCGAGCTGTCAGTGTCCAGTCCGGATATGTTTATTGTGTGCTTTTCGCTACATTCTATTCGCTAGTTGAGTTGTTTGCTGAAATTCCCTCTCCTTATACGAGCATACGAAAATCTACGACACCTATGAGTCTGCTACGACATAGAGGAACTGACATTTAAGCGAGTTGAGTTGAAAACACGCATTCAAGTCTGCATCGTTATCTGATATAATGAATATGTCATCAAAGTATCTTCAGCCGGAAGCGGATCATTAGCGAATCGCTTCAGCATATTGTTTTCTAATTTTCTTTTACATATATGCACCAGAATAGTATCTGCCGTAAATCCCACACACTCCATCTTTTATATCATTGGATTCCTTCGCTCAGTAGGAATAAAATGCTTCGTGTTCTGAACGAGCTTTTTTAATTAATCACGTTACCTCTGATGGTATGCTGAAGGGTGGTGATTGAAGCGTACACGCTGATAGTATGAGGAGATTTAGCGTTTTTGTCAATCCTAGCTCCCATTCTTCACGTGAAATCAGTCTGTGCTGAAAGGTCGAGGTGCATTGTACGGATGCCCCACTCTTGCTGGGTACCACCAGCAGTGTGCATCTCACGAACTTTCTGGGAGATTCAAACTCGCAACCTTTTGGCTGGTAGTTGAAGACTAAACTGTTCGGTTACGAGCTACTGATCGACAGTGTGATAAGAATGTAACTCACGGAATTCGTATCACATGTTGGCTGACTCGTCGAGGGTCAGTTTCTGTTTCCGAAATCTTATACTAACGATTTATAAGTAGCTTGGAGACAAGGCAATTCACACGTCGCGTAAGCCTACCATCTGGGAAATCCCCACTCTACGGGTCGATCGATACACGAATTCCATGACTGAATGGTGAATTGTTCTATATTTCGTTCACGTCCATGTAAATCACACTGCTGGCCAGCAGCTCATGGCCGAACGATTTAGGCTTCAACTACTATTCGGAAGTTTGAGTGATTGAATACCCTTGGGGGTACGCACTACTGGTGACTCCCAATAAGAATGAAGTAGCTATATGATCTGATATGGAAAGTTTAGAGTCAAAACAGCGTGACGGAATGAGACGTTATAATCCGACATTTTGGTTGCCGTGGGCAACCTTTTTACGATTTTTCCAATCGGTTGACTACGGGATAAGCTAAGTGTTATTTGGGTTCACTATCTTACCTTCCTCCACGAATTCCGATTGAGTTCAACAAAAACTTGAACTTGGTCCAGCCATTATGCTCCGCGCATTTGAGCCAGGTCATCAAATCAACTTCAGTCGTGCGCGTATACTCCAGTCAGGATTCCAGTCACACGTTCAACCAGCATGCTCCTAAGCACTAGAGATCAACACAATCGAATTGCCTCAACCATTGTGATAGAGCCAACATCCCGCCAATCCGGTTTGGACTTATTGCGCACAATGATGGGCACAGTGGCTGGAGGTCACACCAAGCACAAAAACAGAGGCACCTCCTAGCCAAAGGATACAATCACGCGTATACGCACACAGGGTTTAACATACACCCATACGCTGGTCTTATCTGATTGCCAACTGATTGTAATGGCAATCAAATCATGAGTGTATATATGCATGTTTGCTATAAAAAAACGATCCTAATTTGAAGGCGTGATACGAACGCATCGCTTATCACATTGTGTTTGAGAAGTTCCAGATGTAATTATTACTGTCCCCGTATAGTGGATTTCATATGATGAAGTTTCTCAAAGCAAAAACAGTTTCTTTGCGGTGTCCTTTCAGCTCTGTAGATTGGCAGCTTGCATAGGTGAGCGGATTCATGTGGTTTTTATGCATGTGTGGTCTCATAAGACGGGACAGTGGATTCAGTGTTTCATTGTATAATTACTCAGAGTCGAGTTTTCTAATCGATGTCTTCAACTCGGATCAGTTAGACTATCCCTCACTAGTGATCGGTTTTTGGAGGGACTGTGATACATCGCAGATTGGGGGGTTTCGCTTTTCGTGATTGTATTACATATGCACGTGTGTATTCTACTCCAAGTAACCCCGTCACCATCCCGATGTGGCTGTGTGTTCAAGTACGGCCAACTTTTTCGCTTAATTTTTGTATTCCCTTTCATTTTTAGTGTGACTCGTTCGCCCGTGTACGCTCACTTCTCGGACACACTTGCAGGTCTTTCAGTCATTCGTGGACATGGACAGGAGGCTCGCTTCCGGCGATTAACTGCAGATCTTTTGGGTCGCCAGCTGCAAGCCGAGTTGGCCAGTTTGGCTGCCGGGTCATGGTTGAATATTCGTCTGCAACTAGTTGCTACGGGCGTCGTAGCTGGCGTCGTCGTCCTCGCCTTGACGGGCCGGACCATTGGGTTCACTCAGGTACACTTCTCCTTGGTGCATTGTTCTCACGACATCACGAAGTTAACCATACCTTGTGCGATAACAAACAGAGTAATATACATGGACGTAACTTACTGCTCATAAGGTTGCTGGAAACTTCGATAGCCGACGACCAGTTTCTCCCTTAGGGCTCATCAGGTAGGCGCAGTCCCTGAGTTTCCGTCAACCTTATGTCCTACTTGAACCCAAAGTGCACGAAATTAGCGAACTACACTCATTTGCTTACGAATTTGGTTTTGACAGGAGACCCATCTGGAATCCAGCTAAATCTCCCGTTTATGTAGTTACGCTGTCGAAGAGTTTTCAACAACATAATGAGTAGTGTACTACGTAAATACAATGTGTCGTCGTACCAACTGAAAAATCAGGCGGTATAGCGCAGCACAATCAGTTGCCTAAGAATATAAACGAGAGATTCAGCTGGTTTCCAGGTGTCTCACGTCAAAACCAAATTGGTCCGCAAATGAGCGTGAGGAATCAAGGTAAATACTAAAGGGATTCTATTCTAGAAATCGTCACTGCAAACAGGATTTTGGTTACAGCATAAAAAACGCTAGGTCGAGTTCAACGATGATAGTAAAGCTGGCACACCGTTTAACGGATTCATCACTTTCGCCGTTGTTCCAAGCTTATCATTATTTCACCTGATCGTTTTGTCTCATAGGTGGCTGCGGCCGGTCTATCTGCAGCCTATGCCCTGAATATTGCTGGTCTAATGACTGGTACCGTGTTTATCGCCACAGAGACCGAAAAAAATCTGATCGCAGTGGAACGATGCCAAGAAATGACAGACGATACACCGATAGAGTCGCCTACAATCCCGATCACAGTCACGGTATGTCCTCCACATTTCTCTTGTTAATTCACTGGTAGCCCTATAGTAGCTTTGTTGATGAAGTGTTAAATCACACAGAATTCGAACTGTACGTCATTGAGCTACAAACATCACTCGTTAGCCGGTTAGCTCGACGAGCTGTCACATTGCTCGCTTTCTGTACTTAGAATTCACAACTCAAAAATATTTTCTTTGCTTCGGGAAACCTGTCATACATCTTCGAGGATTCACACTAACTCTTTCCTTATTCTACCTCTTTTTTACGTGTTCAGGCTCCCGTGCCCGCACACCGCAGACGTGGAGTAAGATGTTCAACACTCCCTGCTGTGAATCCACCCACTCGATTTTCTCTTACCCAGTGGCCATCTGAGGGTCGTGTGGAGTTTGTTGGAGTCTCTTTGGTGTATCGGAAACTCATGCAACGATCCGAACAATCTAAGATCCAAGCTCTGAAGGATGTCAGTTTCGTAGTCCAATCGGGTGAACGACTTGGTATTGTGGGCCGCACGGGCTCGGGCAAAAGCAGTCTTCTGCGAGTACTTATGCGATTGGTTGAGCACCTTCCTGGTCCCCATACGAACAGTCACATTGCTACACAGCGTGGATTCATTGGAGCCAGTGGGAATGTCAGTATTTATGTCAGCTCACTCACGTACCTGCAGCCCTTTATGTTTTTATGAATACTGAAGCATATGGATAGGATGTATCTAAATCGTTCAGCTGTAGCACCCCCTAGATACCTAGCTGCCATGACACCAGAAGCACAAGGGATAAGATACTTCCAGGTTGCTCAAGCCTAGACAGGAAAAGTCGAGAGGCATGGACCTTCCGTTCGGTAAATTCGCACTCTAACCACTGAGCTGTCTCGCCCCCGCATCCTATTTGACCGTTTTCCTTGGGAGGACTTACTAACACTTTCCTTCCGTTCGTAAATTCGCCCTCTAACCACTGAGCTGTCTCGCCCCCGCATCCTATTTGACCGTTTTCCTTGGGAGGACTTACTAACACTTTCTTGCTTTTTTCCAAGACTTGAGGTCTTTGATGTAGTTTCATCAAGTAATCCTTTCCGCGGAACCCATTTTGTGTAAATGCGAATGCATGCGCTCTAGCTGGACACGAGACCTACTCACTTCGACCTTGAAGTTCGAACTTTGTAAAAGCAGCTATTCTCACTTTTGTGAACAGTTGCCAGATGTGTTGTTGCACATGACTAACTGAAATACATCAACGGAAGCAATATTTTTCGGCTTCCCGTCATTAGTCTCTTGCATATAAATAGGTGAATCTAGCCCACTCACTATAGTGATGTTCACGATAGAAAAAGGTGTCAAATTAGATGTTACAAGTGAAAGGAAGAAGGCCTTCGCTGCGGAGTTATTTATTCAGAAATGCCAACTAACAGGTTACAGACCATTGAACAGGGAAGCAAAACTCTAATCTGCATCTTAGTTACAAAAACTGGACACAGATCTTCTCCCGAACGAGTCTTCGTAGAGATTCGTCGCCTCCACTCATTCGTCGGTCAAAACCAAGCAAATGTTACAAAGTGTCCCCACGAATTCCGCAACAGAATTCCATTTTTCAGTCGACGCAAAGCGAAATTCTACGAACAATACATACTACTCGCGTGCCTCCCGATCAGTAGTATCACCGTTACACACCTCCACCCCTTAAAGCTCGTTCGCATGCCGTCGATTTTCATTTCCCTCCGTCAGGTCGGCTTCGGCAGCGGGTCTATTCGGCCGCTCTTCAGGTGTATCATGCCACTTGCGAAGCTGCGTCCCATTCACTACTTTCGATCCCCGACCATCTTGAATGGTATAGACGTTCCCCCGGCGGTCGGTGACTACAAACGGCCCTTGCCATCGGCTGCCTAGCTTCCGCGACCCCAGTCCACTCCTTCCAGGATTCTGGTGATCCTTCCACTTGACCTTCGTGCCTATGGGGAACGTTCGGACCTTTCTACTTGCCGTTTTCTGCCTAGCCCTTTCCTGAACGGCGGTCAAATTTTCTCGAGCTTTCTTTCTTTCTTCCTCTAGCTCCTCCGGAGACAAGCGTGTTGCCGGCCACAACCCAATTTCCTGATCAACCGGAAGGCGCGGATGTCGACCGTACATTAACATAAACGGGGACTTGCCTGTGGTTGACTGCGTGGAAGCACGATGAGCTAACAACACCATTGGCAAGTTCATTTCCCAGTCACCTCCTTTGGCCGCAAGCCACTCCTTGATCGTTCGGTTGTTACGTTCGGTCAGGCCATTTGTTTGCGGGTGGTATGGTGCCGTCCTTAGCCGTCTGATACCCAGCTTCTGCAAGCAATTACGAAACTCTTCGCTCTCGAAGCAAGGCCCCTGATCGGTTAGGATCATTTTTGGCACCCCATGGTTGGCCACAATGTGATGCATTACCACTCCGCTGATCGTCGTCGCCCGCTGATTCGGCACGGCTGCCGCCTCAATCCATCGCGACAGGTGTTCTGTCATCATCACGATGTATTGGTTCCCACTGGTTGTCACCGGAAAGGGGCCCATGACGTCAACTGACCACAACTCGCCGATTTCTGAGACAGGAATGGGTTCCATGGGATGGGTTGCCCCTGTCGTATCCGCTTTCATTAGTTGACAACGCTTACAGGACACCACATAATCCATCACCTCACTTCTCATCCCGGGCCAGTAGGCCCTCTGCCGAAGTAGGTCGTATGTCTTGGTGCACCCTGTATGTGCCATCTCATGGCATTCAACGATGAGATTCCGTCTCAAGACGCGAGGTATCACGGGCAGCACAACATCTGAATCAGTGGCGTTCCAGGAAATTATGCCAGCTTCATTCAGCCTCAGCCGATCAAAGTGACTCTGGAACGCTTCTAATTCCTTGTCTCCCTCTCCGTTCTCAATGTTCCTTCCATCCAACAAGGCGGCTGCAACCTTTTGTAACACCGGATCCTGCCGTTGGAGTTGCACCAACTTTCCGGGATCCAGTTCGACGACGAGGCCATTGGCTCCAATCATGATCTTGGGGACCTCATCTTCAGCCTCTGGCCTTGACAGCCAATCAGCCAAGTGGTTCTCCTTCCCGGGCACGTGCTGGATTGTGAAGTCGTACTCTTGCAACCGGAGTGCCCAGCGTGCGAGCTTCCCGCGAGGATCTCTGGTGGTCCTGATCCACTCCAGGGGTTTGTGATCGGTTTCGACATGAAACCTTTGCCCAAGCAGATATGGTCTCCACTTATCCAGGGCCCAGACGATCGCTAAACATTCCTTCTCAATGGTGGAGTACTTCTGTTCAGCGTTAGTCAGGACGCGACTGGCATATTCGATAACTCCATTCCTCTGCTTTAGGACTGCGCCGATACCGCGATCACTGGCGTCCGTTGCAACAATGAACATCTCTCCGACCCTGGGAAGTTTGAGGGTCAGTTGCTGATCCGACATCCGCGCTTTGACACGCTCAAAAGCTTCATGTGCTTCTCCGGTCCATTCGAATTTCCGATTTTGACCGAGCAAATCGTACAGTGGCGCAGCGATCTTGTTGAAATCCTTAACGAACCGGCTGTAGTATGCTGCTCGTCCAAGAAACTGCCGTAGAGACCGCTTTGAATTGGGAACAGCACAATCCTTGATCTTTGCTAATTTTTCGGGCAGTGGGCTAACTTCTCCCTCACCCACTTTATGCCCCAGCAGTGTCACCGAACTCCGAGCGAGCTGTGTCTTGGCTTCATTTATCCGCAGGCCAGCTTCCCGGATCCGCTCCAACACAGCCTTCAAGTGAACTACGTGCTCTGGTTCCGAATTGCTGTACACAACGATATCGTCTCCGTACACGGCAACATTCTGGAGTCCCTTGGTTACACGAAGCATCAAGCGCCGGAATGTGAATGGTGCCCCGGACAAACCAAACGGCATTCGTCTAAATTGATATTGGATGTCCCCAACCGTAAACGCCGTTTTCTCCCGGTCCTCCTCCTTGATAGGTAGTTGCCAATATCCGGAACGCAAGTCGAACACAGTAAAGTATCGGGAGTGCTGGAGGGAATCGAAAATCTCTGCAACCGAAGGCACAGCCACAACCCGATTTACGGTCAGTTCATTCAAGCGCCGGAAATCCACGCAAAACCTGTATTTTCCGTTCGTCTTCCTTACAAGCACAACTGGGGAATTGTACGCACTGTTGGCTTCTTCGATTATACCATTCTTCAACATCTCCTGAATCTGTCTATGGACCTCCTCCCGTAGATGGAGCGGCAACGGACGGGGGCCATAAGGTCGAAAGCGTTCTGATGACAGAGGAATTTCGTGTTCAATCCACGGGCAGAAGCCAAACGGATCCTCATCGCCCGTAAACAGTTCGGAATATTCCTCAACCACGGCCCGTATTGACGATACATTACAAGACGGAAGTTTTCGGACACACAGCTCCCTCACGACAGTGCCTGGATAACCTTCAAGCTTGATTGCGCCATACTTTGTCACCAGCCTTCCCTGCTTTAGGTCAATCACGGCATCTGTGCCCTTGAGAAAATCAGCTCCCAATATTGTCTGCTCTACGTCTGGGCTGATCAGGAACGCGTGCTGCACGGACTTGTCGCCTAGGCGTATCGAGTGCGTTGACAGTCCGTCAATCTTCAATCGATATCCGCCAACAGCTCTCACGGCTAGCGCGCACGGTCTGTGTTCAGCTTGGTTCCCTCTTTGCCTCAGCGATACGCCTGCTCCGGTATCAATCAAACATAACTCCTTTTTCCCGTCTACCTCGACAATGGCTTGTACGGTAGCTTGTGTCAGTGCGCTAATCGCGACCCACCCAGGAAAAGAGGAGTACTCTAAAGTTTTATTGTGTACAAGCGATCGGTTACGGGGACACTGATTCTTCCAGTGGCCAGGCCTGCCACACATGTAGCACCGGCTGGTTCGAGTGTGCCTCCGCGATTCCGTCTTCACGGCCGCCAGCTGTTCGGTGAGTTGGTCCACCCTGGTCTGCAGTTCCTCCACTGATGCAGCATCCCTGTTCTCCTGCGACTGCAACGTGGCCAGTGGTTCCTCGGGCAGCTCCCGGGCCAGACGCACCAGCTCCTCCACACTCAACTGGCCAGTTGCTCGTGCCAACCGCAACTGGGCACCAAGCGCGGGCTGCACACCTTCGACGAACTGATCCGACAGCAACTGGTGTCGCGACACTCCGTCCAGCGTCGGCAAAGCGCGATCCAACAACTGCTGCAGGCCGGCGAAGAACACGGTCGGGTCAGATCCGGGTGCCATCCTGGCCGTCTTGAACCGCCTCATAGCCTCCTGGCGGTCGGCCGGCGTGTCGAACTCCGCTCAAGGACTTCCAGTCCATCTTCTGAGGGCCTCTTCTGGCCACATGCAGGGCCGCCTTCGCCCGGCCCTTGAGGAGGGTCTTCAGCGCTGCCAACTTACCCCGGTCGGTCTCCAGCCCGGCAGCCTCCGCAACTTCCTCAAAGTCCTCCAGGAAGCTCCGAACATCCCCATCCTCAAAGGGTTGCGGCCATGGGATCTTCATCCTTATCCTGGTCACGGCACCAAATGAAAGGAAGGAGGCCTCGCTGCGGAGTTATTTATTCGGAAATGCCAACTGACCGGTTACAGACAGGGAAGCAAAACTCTAATCTGCATCTTAGTTACAAAAACTGGACACAGATCTTCTCCCGAACGAGTCTTCGTAGAGATTCGTCGCCTCCACTCATTCGTCGGTCAAAACCAAGCAAATGTTACAAAGTGTCCCCACGAATTCCGCAACAGAATTCCATTTTTCAGTCGACGCAAAGCGAAATTCTACGAACAATACATACTACTCGCGTGCCTCCCGATCAGTAGTATCACCGTTACACACCTCCCCCGCTTAAAGCTCGTTCGCATGCCGTCGATTTTCGTTTACCCCCGTCAGGTCGGCTTCGGCAGCGGGTCTGCTCGGCCGCTCTTCAGGTGTATCATCCCATCCTCAAAGGGTTGCGGCCATGGGATCTTCATCCTTATCCTGGTCACGGCACCAAATGAAAGGAAGGAGGCCTCGCTGCGGAGTTATTTATTCGGAAATGCCAACTGACCGGTTACAGACAGGGAAGCAAAACTCTAATCTGCATCTTAGTTACAAAAACTGGACACAGATCTTCTCCCGAACGAGTCTTCGTAGAGATTCGTCGCCTCCACTCATTCGTCGGTCAAAACCAAGCAAATGTTACAAAGTGTCCCCACGAATTCCGCAACAGAATTCCCTTTTTCAGTCGACGCAAAGCGGAATTCTACGAACAACACATACTACTCCCGTGCCTCCCGATCAGTAGTATCACCGTTACACAAGTATCAGACATGTGATCGGGGTGCCTGGGGTCTAGTAGTGAATCTGGGTCACCAAAGTTGATCGGTTGGCCTTGTGATACCCCCTGATCAATGACAACGGGATCGAACTGGTTAGGCCATGTTAAGCAGTGAACTTGAGTGGGACGCCTTGGAACGCAAAAATCAAGCCTGTAAATTCTGACAGTCACAACTTACGTAGTAACCAGCATCCAAACCTTGGATCTACTGCAGAGGCAATCGCTATCAGAATTGTGAGTTCGGAAGCATCTGATCCAAGTTCCTTGCTTACCATGGCCTAACCGGTTCGATCCCGTTGTCATTGATCACACAAGGCTAATCGATTAATCTTCGTGACCCAGAATCACGACTTGACCCTAGACAATCCGATCCTCCACCCCGTCTGTGATTCATTTGGCATTTTATTAAACAACGTTCGTTATGGTGTATTTTCAACCCTTTAATGTTACCTATAATGTTTTCGTCCCTTTTTGATTTCAGGTATATGTGGACGGTGTGGATATCCGTACGGTACCACTATCCGTACTCCGCTCTCGAATTCTGTCTATTTGTCAAGAGCCGTTTCTTTTTTCTGGGACACTTCGGGATAATCTGGATCCCGAAGGGTAGGTGATTGTTACACCCTTGCCTTGTGTACAGCCTGAGTGTACTCTTATCTTATCTCGAAGAGGGTTTTCCGTTGTATTCTGATTTACGAAACTCCTCATGTGCAGCCTTTTCTGGGCTATAGTACATTCCCGGTATGTTAGAAGTCGTGATATTGTTTAATGACTCAGTTTGAACTAGCGGAGGAGGAATGGTGCGCCTGCATAGCATGCCAGATCTACAGAGTTCAAATCCCACTGTGGCCTAATTCTGATAAAAGTGAAACCTGAGTCCAGTGCTTTGTTTGCTGTGGATTGACCTGAGAAACCGCGTCAGCACATAGAGAAGATTGTCCAAACGTCAGGACGAATAAACGCCGTACATTTGTCATTCTCCGTTAGACAACTCATAATCACCCTCTGCTTTGAACCTCAGATAGTGGTTTAAATGGCTCCAGTGGCCACATTTTTGTTTACCGGTTACAAATCAATTGACGGAGCACTCCAATCTAACACCAGTGCTTATGACTACATCTACGTTTTACTGCTGGCTATAGGAGGCTTAGTCATCCATTGGAGACAATAGCTTTTACATAGGAACGCAACTGAGTCGTGTCGTGAAAAAATGTGCGACGAATCAGCAGAATGTAATGAAAACAGACCATAATGTAATCCGGGAATACCCATCCGAACCCACACTGTCCACTAACCTCAAAAGAATATACACTTGGAAAATCTTTGAAGTGTTGTGCTTATAGGGGCCAGTTTACGTAATTTGAATAATTGTCCCTTGCTGGTCTACAACAAAAACACTGATCGCCACCGGTCCAATGACAATGGAATCGGTACGAATCTCAAAAGTACTTCACTGATATTGTCACACACTCGCAGTAACTGATAGCTGTGCCAATCACTACCCTCGGTTTTTTAGCGACTTAGCCCTGATGAAGTCACTTTGATTGATGTTGGACCATTTGTAGCTAGAATACCGAACTTAGAACACGAATCAACGACTATCTGTACTTTCCGGTAAATGTCTTTTGTGGCAATTTTGGTAAGCTTCACAAATGACATGTTACAGAGTTGAAAACTTGATACATGCCCCTCTTACAACTTCACTGTGAGGAGTTTCTTTTGTCTTGTCCTATCGTTCCAGGATTATTCCAAATGCAGTGCTACACCAAGTCCTTTTTAATTGCCAGCTGGCTACAACCGTTGAAGAGGCGAATACTTGGCTGGAGAGAGATGTCGGAGAAGCGGGGCGAGATATATCTGCTGGTCAACGGCAGCTGATCTGTCTGGCTCGTGCTTTGCTTCGTCAACCACGACCCCAAATTATATGCTTGGATGAAGCCACAGCTGCTGTAGACTACAAATCGGAGGAAGCTATTCATGTATGTTTTAAGAATTTGTTTGCCAATGCCCGTTGCGATGCAGCTGGTAGCCTGAAGAAAAGTAGAGAGAAAACTCTGTGGCGACAAACACTCGCGGGAGACTAAAGTGAAGTTAAAAGTAACCTCCGGTGTACCGCCCGTAGGCTACCACATATTTCATCTGGTATGATATTCAAGATATATCGAAGCATTTTTTTCAAATAGCACTATTTTGATATCCTGAACGTCGTTCCTACCGAATCATGAGGCGGACTATGCGCTTTATCTTCAGTTGAAGAATGTTACAAACACGAGATTCAGCTGAGGCAATATGTCTAAACATAGGTAGTCTAGGTAGTTTACTGACTGTTGTTCAGGTGGCATTTAATCTGTTCACCGATCTTGGTTCGTAAACTTTTCGTCCCCCATGCGAGGAGGCATCGTCAGTGCACGGTTGGGTGGAGAGTTCCTCCACTTCTGCTCGTGTTTGTAGCGCTCATAAATAGGATTCAGTAGCTGCACCATGTTTAACGCTCCTTCGGACACCCGGAGATGCACAAAGAAACCATACCAATACGATCTATTGCGTCCCTCATCATTGACAATAATACACCGGTAATGGTTGCTGGTAGGCAACTGCTGAGATTGAATCATTCCCCGGGACTTCTTCTAAATGAACTGGAAAGGTTGACTTATCTTAGCAGTGGATCTCAGTACTCTGACAGCAATGCAAAACAACATTTGAACAAACTGGAAGAAGTGAAAATAGAGGAGGACGAAACAATGGTATTAATCTGTGTGAACTCATTGTTCATATCTGTGGACTCCAATTCCGCAAAGTAAACTGCGGTGGAGCTATCGACTAGCAGTGAATGGAAAAGCAGTGTATTACGGCGAACAAATGAATTATGGAACACCTTTATTCGGCGACATTAGATTTACAGTGGAGGTAGAGAATAACGGGGAACTGGGGTTCTTTGACGTACTTATCACCAGACTGACACATCAACAACTACAAACTGAGGTCTGCATGAAATTGAATCACAAAGATCAGAACGTAAGCCACCATCGTAGTCATCTGAGCTGCCACAGGCACAGCTGCTTTGAGACACATCGCAACGCCACGGAATCCTAAGCTAAAGAATAAAATCCGTAAACAAATCTCCCAGAGAAATGACTATCCGGGGATCATCGGTTGGAGATCATTCAACTCAACAGACATTAGAGACATTACTGAAATAAATCTTAAAAAATTTAATAGAGCGTCAGATCGCTTGGATACAATCCGATGAACACACTTTGGAAAGTAGTATCGGATCCAAAGTAAAAACTGGGATCAGAAGCACCATTGTACACAAAATCCAATGCACGTTCCATGCCAAACACCTTGGACAAACAGGAAGAAAGCTATGAACAAGAAACTTGCGCCAAGTGGCATACACACAAAGATGTGGAAGAACACGGATTCAGCTGGAACAAGGTCCATATACTAAACCAAGCAAGAACAAAGAACGATAGCGAATTCATGGAAGCGTGGTGCCTAACTTCGGAAGCTCAAAGGTGAACAAGAAGCAAGAGAGAAGACCATTACAGCTATCAAGAGGATTAGAAAAACCCACCGATTAGTCGAACACACCCGAGCCGAATATTGATCGATAATCCGGGAGACCTAGCAGAGTAAGACATGGAAGTAGTATCACACAGAAGGGTATTTAGGAGCCGATCTGGATCCAGAAAAGAATACCTCAACGGCGAAAACAAACGGAATAAAGAACTACTGAAGTGGAAGTATTCAATGAACCGACCAGGTGCAAGATGACCAGACCGCAACGCAGCACAGATTCCGAACAGACCAAAAATATTTGCGTACTAGTTAATCCCTGGATAACCAAACCCGTTACAGATATTTTGCACCTTATAAGACTATAAATACAAACAGAATTGGGGAAATTACCCGCTCAAACACTCACTGATGATGTTTCCTCGCATGGTGACGAACAATTTGCGTACCAGTTGCCAAGCTCGTAGATCAACTGCCAGCCGATGAATAATCAGATTTTAGCTGAGATTTAGTTGAGTCTTCCATCATAACCAAGCTACTTTGCAAATGAGTGTTGTTGCCACCTACGTTCCGTTCAGTGTTCAACTTAGAACTAAGGTTAATGAAAATACTGAAACTAGGCCTATCCAACGAGCCTCAAGAAGGGCGAAGCCGTTAGCGGGTTGTCCGAAATTTTCATCGTCCTTATAGTTACTGCTATGAAGGGTACATCTTCGTTGCAGTGAACCGATTAAGGTTTCGGAAAAGTTAAACATAATAGAATACTTTCAGAAACTTTTGATGGTCATCAAGTTCAATGTTTAGAACGATGTGATGGGAAGCAATTGCTACTTGGAAGGTTGTCTTGAGAAATCGCTTGTATGTAGTCACACAGTTGGGTTTTCCTTTTTACTATATTCCTTTCATGACACTTTGGCACAAGAATATCGGTTTTCGTAAACTGTCAAGATAAAAATATGAAGTTTTTTTCTAAAGTGGGCCGGAGAGCAGTCAACTCATCTGGAACTTATTCATGTTTCTCGATGCCATTTTCAACTTCATCATCTCATTGTGGCGCCGCACTGTTAACCCTGTCATTCCATGGAAGAATTTCTGCGCCTATTAGCTCTTGAGGCATTAACAGCTCAGTCACCAAAATATATTCGTCCAATCTGGCACCAACCGAAATAGTTCTGGGTGATTCATAAGACTCCTAACGCACAATGACAATCTCCGTAGCCGTCATTCCTGATGCAGACGGACATGAGACTGTTGTCCCAAAAAACGGCTGAAAATTCCCTCCTCGGTTGCATTCTGTCTAATTTTGGTTATCCTAAACAGCGTACCTTTCGTAATCATGTCAGGAATCATTCCAACCGCTTCTTACTTCCGACGACAATTTCTGGCAATTCAGTTACCAGCTTTTACAATCTTCATATTGAATGGCTGTGTTTATCAGTCGTAATTCTGTGCTGTCATATCCAAACAGAGAAGACAGCGTTTTTCGCTATCTTTGTAACACCTCACTCATCGAATAGAGTCGGACCTTGTTCGGTCCGTCGACAGTATCTTTTCAGTGGGTTTGTAGTTTGAATGGTGCAACAGGCACAAAATTAGCTTCGTTTAACGGCGTTTGTCTTTTGGGATTCAGTACCGGATAAAGAATAAGGTTTTCTATATGCATACTAACAGGATGTACTTGATCGCGAATTTGAGGGAACAACTTTGCTGTTGATTGCTCATCGCCTATCCTCTGTGAAACGCCTGTGTTCGCGGGTGCTCGTTATGGACTCTGGCCAAATTGTCGCGGAGGGTGATCCAGAACGACTGCTTGCAAATGGACGCATTCAAATTGAATCTGCAGAAAACACAGATCTGATCCGGTTGTGAAAGTTCGTAGTTTACGTATTTTTGAACTGCTTCCCGTTGATTGCGTCCCTATTCGTCTTCAGACTGTATTTCTTTGATAAACTAATATTTTGTCTGTTAATTCAGACTTCTGATTACACCTGTTTGGATGTATTATAATCACAGTGAGTTAGAATTAGGGGACTTTATTTCAGATTTCTAGAACATCTATGATTATCACATTGATGCAGGCAATACCCAACACTGGATTCGACGACTCTGATTCTGTTCAACCGTCAGCCCTTAACAACTCACCGCATACATAGCTTGTGAGGTCGCGCTCATTCGGTGTTCATGGTAGGAGAAACTGATCGGAAAGTTCACGTTCCGAAACCACTGCTAGCCTTCCGGTCGCCCTCGCCTAGGCCTGGTATTGCGTCAACCCTGCTGGTCCTTCGGGTAACTACATATCGAACAGGTACCACAGCTGAACGAATTAATCACTAATCGGGACCATTCAATGTCTCAGACGCTATTCACTGTAGGTTAGCAATGTGACATTAGATATGGAATAACTACTGGAGTGGTTACAAGATTAAAATGGAGTAAAATAACCACTCGAGTATACAGGTCTACGGGCGTGATGTGCATGCTACTGGCGCGAACTTTGAGTAGTCTGGGCCTTTCTTGGTTTAAAATATGTTTCTAGTTAACTGACGTGCTTGAATTTATTAGTTTACTCGTCCGCACTCCCCCACTGTTCAAATGGCGCGCCATAAAAGCCCAGGATCACACTTAATTTCCGAAAGTTTATGCTGTTGCGATTCGTTCGTATTCAATGGCAGCTCCGCATTCTATCGGCTTCTTACAAGGGCACAAATATTCTCCATTCAAGGCTCTCTTTGTAGCTTTTCAGTTGTGACTTAGTGACGATAACTGAGAATTGACATTCTCCAGTGTAAGATAGTCGTGATGCAGTGTAGTAACACGAACAAACCATATAGTTTGGAACAATATGGACCCCTCAGACATTAATCACCTGATTGCCTACACGGATAAAATATGTATACCAAACAAAGTTGCACACTGATGTTTAGATAGATGTGTGGCCAACTTTCAAGCGAATTAACTCTTTACCAAAGTTACCAGGCTCACCAGCTGGCAAAAAGGGTCGTTGAAGTTAATGAGTGAGGGTACTACTAAAATAGTTGGTGCTATTCCTCATTTGAAAAGTTCTGCAAACTGTACTCGGAAATGTGGTATTCATTCCAAAAAACTCATCAATGTGGCAAACACAGTACTCAAACTGATTGACTACGTAAGTTATTTTATCGTAGAGGCAAGGTTTAGGCCGAGTGTTCACCATTCTGTTGAGGGCATTGCTCGAGATGCGAGCACCGGTTTGGAACACCTCTGCTGACTAAGCATGGTTAAAGTATTATAGTAACCATGCACCGAAGTTGCGCCAAAGCAAAACGGTACTTCTCCCTAAGGATCCATGCTTTTGGTTGGTAAAGGCAAGAATGTGTTTGCTTACATGGCCCGGCACCTGATGTACTTGGAACTCCATCGTTCTGCACGGGCACACGCGGAAAGCGTTAATTTGCGAATTATCAGCCAATGACCCAGAAAACTACCTGATTTGAAGTCATTTGTTTGATTCGCTATTGGGGCTTCATCCACTGGTCAGTGAACCTCTAAAACAATAAGTGAACCCGGTTGGGAGGCACTAACCTGGACGAAACGTATCGCTCGCAGGTTCCGACTGGCTTCTGCGAGAAAACGCGGCATCTAAGGTTAAGGACATCCCATCCTTCGATAGAAATTATGTTTCTGAACCTGACACCATAGAATGATATCAGTAAATTAGAGGAGCACCGGCTATCCGTTACTCAGCACAAACACTGTGCTGCAACTGGATCTCAGCTGAAGTATTTCGACATCCATCCACCAAATCTCATATCATTCACCATTACATAGGTCGCCAAATATCAGCAAAGCGAATCGGTCTGAGTGAAGACTTGAGTCAGTCAACTGCGCTTGTGTCTAACAAAGATCACTCCAACAAGTCGACACCACATGCTGTAGATTAGGCATGGTGTGGACACAGAAGCAGCAATTAATACCATGATCTGCTGGTCCATTAACCGGTGTCCTTAGCCTGCTAAGGCTGCCACCAACGAGAGATGAAGACCCGGAGTGTATGCTCTGAAGATTTAGAAGCACAGCCCTACCTGGGCAAATTGCAAAACAAGAATATTTTATCAGCCATAACTCCCCTTTGGTGCACATTTGCAATGCCGCTAGAAGGAAATACGAAGGCTAAAATACTGTTAGGTTGCCCAAGCCTAGGCAGGAGCAGTCGAGATGTTGGGTCTGAACCACAGACCTTCCGGTCAGTAAGTTCGCGCTTTAACCACTGATAGGATACAGCAAAGTATATCTGAACAGCTATATCAACGTCATATTTTGTGCCCTGTTCAACGGCAATGCCACTGTTAGCAAAACTAGATACCGGTCGCATTTCAGAGCCGGATTTCTCAGCCACCACGTCATCGAGAAAAAAGTCAAAATGGTACAAGAATGTATGGATAGAACATATATTATATACAGAATGTCAACTGTCACTCGTCCACAATTTGATGGTTTTGTCTCCCTCCAACGAGGCCGACGCAATCATATTCATTTGCGGATGGCAAGCCGTGCAGAGAACAACATCTGAAGGTGAAAACAGGTGTAAAGCAAGACCACTGAAGTACCAGTATGACCTTCGAGCTTTTGAACCACTTCTTTCGTCTGCAAGTCCCACAGATATACCATATTGTCTTCAGACCCTGCAACAATCCACTTGGACGGATCAGCATATAAAACAGGAAGAACTTACCTTCCCTCCGGTGACAGAGAAGTTAGCGAAGATGCAGTATTTTTCGTTTTTGTGACCACTGTAAACTTTAAGGCACCTTCCCTTACTGTAATCCCAAAGCTTAAGGCAGCTACAAGTAGCATATCATTACCATGAGTTTATCGCGATTACCTATCTAATGTGGCGGCGAGAATATATTTTCCGTTCGGAGAAAACTTCACAAATGATACCGGAGGGTTGTCGTCATCTAGATAAGGGAATGATGTTAATGTCATCACATTAACTGACCGATAAGAGTTTTTAGACACTGTCCAGATCCAGTATCCCAAATTCGGCTAAACGAGTGTGAAACATTAAAACTTGCGCACAACTCACCAAAGTCCATCATAACTACTAGAAGCAATTAGTGCGCCATCACGGTTGAAATGTACCTGAGAAAGCATTAGCAACGTAAAATCGTCACCTTACAGCAGTAACTGGGTCTGAGTGGGCAGGTAAAGTGCGTATACACCGGCCCGTTTTCACATCCCACAGTTTTACGCTCTCGTCAAACTGTACATTGTAAAGTGTGAAGGCAGCACAACAGAGACGTACCGAACCGGAAACTATCAGATTGGACTGTGGATTAAAGTTACAACAAAACACGTAGTTGCTATGCCCCTTGAGGGTCTTCAGGCACTTCCCTGTGCCCAGATCCCACAACTTCAGAGTTTTGTCATCCGATGAACTGCACAGGAACCGTGAATCGTATGACCATGAAACGTCAGATATTCCCTAAACAGATGGTAGGTTTTCACAAACATCTTTTTAGTTGCGAACGTATTACCAATTTGTGTCCACTGATGGATTTCTCAAAATTTCCATCATAAGCATTCCATATCTTTATGAGCTTGTCCGCTGCTGCAGTGGGATTACATCGAGGGTTGAAACAGGTGAAACTTACAGGAACTAGCAAGCCACTGGCCGTTCTCACTGAATTTCACTGATGATACTGACTTCGTGTGCCCGGAGAGTGTATATTTCAACACATAACTCGGCCCCTAGAACTAATAGGATTGTCAGGCTACAGCATTACCACAGGACTCGTCATCGATACCAAGGAAGGTCCTGAAACAAAATCATACAGAGCACAATTGATTACTAATATAAAGTATGAGAGGATTATTCATAGGAATCAGCTCACTTAGTTGTGGCCTTTCAATGGGTGGTCGTCATTCAAATCAGGAGGACTTTGCAAATATATGAATAAGAAGTCTGGATAGCGGTGGCAGTAGACCACCGATGCACCGCTATCATCCATCCGCTCCTTAATAACGCCCTCGTGCCTCCTCCCGTTGGCATGACAGCTGGGCACCGAAAGGGTGCTACAGCTGAACAGTTTGATTTTTTTCGTTCAACAAACCAACGACCATACACTGATTAAATCCTGTCTACCCATATGAACTACCGCACTCCCAACACCGCCATCATCATCAGAGACAGCAGCACCATTGTTGACACTCATACTTCACTGTTGTACAACCAAGTTCACTTTATTATACTCAAATACCTTAAGTGAAAAGAAAAGAGTGGGTGAGGGAGGGAGGGTCGTGGCCCAGTGATATACCTTCTTGACGCTACAAGTGATGCAAGTTGGCAAAATTCATTCGGGCCACTGATATTCGTGCACTGACTTCAGCAGACAGTTCTGTCATAGCTAACACAACCAACGAGACGTTCACAACCTACTGCGCATCACCTTAAGTAGCAGGCGGCATGTTCAAGCATTGAATGTTCTGAGGGATGAGTTTGCACCTTGAAGGTACAAGGCGCATGCTGAAGATTGGTATGATGGTGGTCAGTTTATTCAACAGAGCCTGTGCTTGGACAGCGATCTAATTAACTAATCAATCAGTACCCATGTACCATGGGTACTTTGGTTCGATCACCTAAAAGTGGAAGAGCATGGGACATACAGTCAAGCATCAGAGACGATTACATTCTTAGTTAGCTCTGAAACTGGGAAGCCACACATCAAACGCAATAGCTTTGATCACGAGTGCCACTGATTGAGCGATTGGGTCATTTATGCCAGTGTCACTAACCAATGGTGAGTGCCGGATTCCCCATCCAGGGAGACAGTAATTGCCGACCCGCCTATGTTTACTGGGTGGTGTCTCCATGCTTCTTTGCGAGGTCATACGTTGTTCACCTCATGACCATTCTCACTCAGTTGGACGAAAAGAGCTCCACGAGACAGACGATATTCTGGCATGTTGAGTACATGTCCTAGCCAGCATAACCTACAAAGCGTATCGAAGAGGACCGAGCAGATCTGGATAGAAAGCTACTGGAAACTCAGAGTCATGTGAGCGACAAAAATTAATTGGAGGATGAATGGAGGCGAGTTAAAGAAGCAATGCTGTTAGTTCTCAGAACCGTTTGTCCAGCCCATCTGGTGGCCCAGGATATACCTTCTTGACGCTACAAGTGATGCAAGTTGGCAAAATTCATTCGGGCCACTGATATTCGTGCACTGACTTCAGCAGACAGTTCTGTCATAGCTAACACAACCAACGAGACGTTCACAACCTACTGCGCATCACCTTAAGTAGCAGGCGGCATGTTCAAGCATTGAATGTTCTGAGGGATGAGTTTGCACCTTGAAGGTACAAGGCGCATGCTGAAGATTGGTATGATGGTGGTCAGTTTATTCAACAGAGCCTGTGCTTGGACAGCGATCTAATTAACTAATCAATCAGTACCCATGTACCATGGGTACTTTGGTTCGATCACCTAAAAGTGGAAGAGCATGGGACATACAGTCAAGCATCAGAGACGATTACATTCTTAGTTAGCTCTGAAACTGGGAAGCCACACATCAAACGCAATAGCTTTGATCACGAGTGCCACTGATTGAGCGATTGGGTCATTTATGCCAGTGTCACTAACCAATGGTGAGTGCCGGATTCCCCATCCAGGGAGACAGTAATTGCCGACCCGCCTATGTTTACTGGGTGGTGTCTCCATGCTTCTTTGCGAGGTCATACGTTGTTCACCTCATGACCATTCTCACTCAGTTGGACGAAAAGAGCTCCACGAGACAGACGATATTCTGGCATGTTGAGTACATGTCCTAGCCAGCATAACCTACAAAGCGTATCGAAGAGGACCGAGCAGATCTGGATAGAAAGCTACTGGAAACTCAGAGTCATGTGAGCGACAAAAATTAATTGGAGGATGAATGGAGGCGAGTTAAAGAAGCAATGCTGTTAGTTCTCAGAACCGTTTGTCCAGCCCATCTGACTCGACTCAATGAACATTGGATGTCTTCGAGATCAATAGATCTTATTGTGCCGCTATGATGACGCACACAGGTCCCTCAAACATCAGATAATCAGAAGCTTGAAGAACGACAGAGAACGCCGGTGGGTTTCGAAGGCCCAGGAGATGAATGCTTTAGCTGCAGGCAACAACCTCGCCCTGTTTCAATTGATATGATCAACGGATCAAAACAAGGCAAGTGTCAATGAGACAATATGCGAAAAAGACGGAACAGCAATCCACTCCCTGAATCGCCGTCTTGAGAGGTGGGCTGAGCACTTCCAAGAACGGTTCACCCAGTCTCATTCACACAACCGCTGGAAGAATCAAGCGTGCCCGAACGGAACATTGACACCAACCCACGATTAGCAACTGAAATCCAGCGACAAGTCACCTGGCCCGGATGGGCTACACCCCGCGCTCTTCAAAGAAGGTGGCGAGGACGTGGTGAACAGTCTGACAACCATATTGCATAAGATTTGGAACCGCCATCCCAGTTTTCAAATAGGGCGCAAAACACCATGCGAAAACTATCAAGGTATCGGCCTGGTATCGGTCACATCTAGGGTATTCTCTGGCATTATTTTGAGCAGATTGATGGATTATCGGGAGCGGCAGATTCGTGAGAAGCAAGCTAGGTTTCGCCCCGGTCGAGGATGCATCGACAATATCTTCGCCTTGAGACAAATTCTCGAACGGCGCCACTCCTTCAGTCGTTTTTCTGGACTTGAAAGCTGCTTTTGATCCTGCCGATCGTCAGAAACTTTGGCAGTGTCTGACAATCAGTGTCCCTTCCAATTTCTCTCCCTTATGAGGGCACTGTTTGCAAACTCCTGTCGGCGCATACGAGTATATGAAAAGCTTTTGTTCACAACGTTCAGTGGTGTAAGACAAGGCTGTCCTCTTTCCCCTTTCCTCTTCAACTTTGTTATTGATATGCTGTTTGAAATTTCTCTGGCTACCTCTGAAACCTCGGAAATCGAAATGCATCCAGGACGTTCCCTCACAGACATTGAGTATGCGGACGGTATTGCTCTCCTTGGCTCAGATTGTCATCATCATCATTGTCAGCTGTAAGGAAACCTCGGAAAATGCATCCAGGACGTTCCCTCACAGACATTGAGTATGCGGACGGTATTGCTCTCCTTGGCTCAGATTGTCATCATCATATCATCAAGCTGTAAGAACCGCGTACTCATCGTACAGTGGTTGTAGCTGCCGCAGTTTCGTTCACCGATGATTTGGGGGGGTAGGTAGCTGCGCATTGCACGCGCGAGCTGGTAAATTGGTG
>NW_008751802.1:51273-54354 GCF_000715545.1 Opisthorchis viverrini
GAATACGACGGAACTGAAACAGCTCTCCTCATGCTTCAAAAGCCGTATACGGTTTGTCTTGCTCACTGATTGGAACTTGATGGTAAGCACTCAATAGGTCTAAGGTGCTAAAGACAGTATGACGGGAAATTTCTTCGATCATTTTATCCAGTCGCGGTAACGGATACGCGTCTAGGTATGTGAACCGATTAATGGTTTGACTGTAGTCCACTACCATGCGTCTTTTGTGGTTTGAACTTTCCGTGATCAGTACTTGAGCCCTCCATGGAGAACTCGAAGGTTCGATTATACCTTCATCCAATAGTCGATTAACTTCAGAGCGGATAAATTGTACGTCGTCAGGATTATAACGTCGCGATTTTGTAGCGATAGGCTTGCAGTCGGGTGAGAGGTTAGCAAAAAGAGGGGGTGACTCGACCGTAGCAGCAGGTAGACCGCAGAGGGTGAATGGACCTCGGTCCCCACCGAATATGATTTCAACTTTGTTATGTAGACCAAGGAAGTCATGGTCTAGCAGCAGGTCAGCACATAGATTGGGTAATATCAATAGTTTGATTTTTTGTAAACGGTACCCCTGTAATCGATGGATGCGTAGCAGCAGCCTTTAGTTGAACACGTCAGAGAAATAGATGCCATGGTAATCACAGAATTGTTAGCATATACCTTCCAGCCATGTTTACCAACCACCAAAGGATATATATAACTGCTCGAACTTCCTGTGTCTATGAGGGCCTGGCTGGAGATGAGTTTATTTCTCGAATCGGAAAGGCCAGGGCAGCTTCTGCGAACCTCCGACACCTATGGCGCCGACGTGAGGTGAGTTCGTCTGTGAAGGGTGCGGTCCATACTGGTTTATGGATCAGAGACGTGACCCCTACTCGCAGAGAACATACGGAAGATGTCAGCGTTTGCTCATCGGTGTCTCCAAAGCATTGGTCAGGTCTGGTGGGAACAGCACATTACTAATGCTGAGGTACGTCAGATGGTATTAGGAAAAAAGGAACTTTCTAGCGACATGTACACAGGATGCCAGAGGACCGTCAGCCTCACAGAGCCGTTCTTCCCATCCCTGTGCTGAGTGGAAGTGCACCCTAAACACTTCGAAGTCTGTTTTCAAACCCCGAAAGCTTGTCTATCTAGCCATCTTCAACGTCGGCACACTGAAGCAAGCAGATCAACAGGTGGCTCCTGCGCGTACGCTGGATTCCCTCTGTATTGATAGATGTTGTCTGCAGGACGCAAGTACTGTGGTCGAACTGAATGCCCCCTCGCGCTCCTCCAGGTTCCGGCTGCGCACCTCTGGTGATGCAGAGGCCGCTGCAGCTGGATACGCTGGGGTGGGTTTTGTGTTGACCGAACAAGCTGAAGCGTCTCTGCTTGATTGGAGAATGCCCCCGCTCCTCCAGGTTCCGGCTGCGCACCTCTGGTGATGCAGAGGCCGCTGCAGCTGGATACGCTGGGGTGGGTTTTGTGTTGGTTGACCGAGCGGAAGCGTCTGTGCTTGATTGGATACCCATTGACGGGCAAGTCTGTACGATTTGTTTGTCAACATCTGTGAGATAATCTGGAGAATGTGAAGTTCATCGCACCCTGCTAACCGTGTTTGCATATGCCCCAACTGACTGTAGCTCTGAATCTGTCAAGAACAGTTTCTATGATGCTTTAGATGCCCTTCTTCAGCAAGCTAAGACCTCACATATTGTCGTGGTTGCTGGCGATGTGAAGCTGCTGAGTCCCGATTGGCTGACCGTCTTGATTTGGACACGAGACGCACGGAGAACGGAGGTTGCTTACTCCGGATTTGGGCCTATCACAGGCTATTCCTTTGCGATGCGAATTTCCAGAACATCGGGAATCGCTTAACTGCGTGATGCCCGCAATCATTCCAGCACCGAATCCAAATAGACCACATCGCCGTTAGTTACCGTGGCGACGGTTGATCACTGCCGCTCCTTCTGGAAAATCGGGGTTGACCGCGACCTTGCACTTGTACGCCGCTGCTATTCTTTGCGCTTTTCATTGGTATGCAAAACGCGCACACCTCGCTTAGTCATTGAGAACCTAGTGGACCAGAAAGTCAAAAGAAACTATGAGAACTAGCTCCACGGCACGGTATCGGATATAAAGACGCCGGGAAATGATACCCAAAGCGCTACTCAAAGCCGGAACTTCCGCTGAAGCATAGGATCTCTGGTAGGACCGTGTCTTTGCTGGAGACCCGGCCACAGATTCCACCTGGCTGCCAACACAACTTCGCCCGGCGCATCATCCGACGCCAGGTGAAAATTAGTGTCCGCGCAGACCGAGAAGCTTGGTGGACCCGAAAGGTCGAAGAAATAGAAGATGCGAAAAATGTTGGAAACGTTCGTAAATTGTTCCCCTTGATTCGTTCGACTGGCCCTCGGAAACCTCTTGTCAGCGAAATAATCAGGGACAAAAACGGCTCCATGATATGCAACAAAGCAGAACGTTTAGACCGCTGGGCACAGTACTTCGAGCAGCAGTTCAGCTGGCCATCTGCCACCTCCAATCCAGAAACCTGGCCTTCAACAGAAAAGTGGACCGTAAATATGGAGCCGCCTTCAACCTCAGGCGTCATCGTGCTGCTGGTCCTGACGACCTTCCACCTGCTCTTTTCAAGGATGGCGGTGGATTCCTCAGCCAGTGCCTGTCTAGCCTATTTGGGTATATCTGGGAGAATGAGACCGTCCCAGGCAACTGGGATGGATCGATAGTGCCCATTTTCAAAAAGGGTACTCGCAGTGAATGTAGCAACCGCAGAGGTGTTAGTTTGACGCCTGTTGTGACAAGGCTTCTGACGTCATTGATTCTTCGTCGCGTCATGGCGGCACACGAAGTCTTAACTCGTGAGAATCAAGCAGGATTTCGACCGGGTAGAGGCTGCGTTAACCACATCTTAGAGCAACGCCACATGTACAGACGACCCACAATCCTGGTATTCCTCGACTTCAAGGGTGCGTTCGATTCTGTTGATCGATCAGTTCTGTTAACTACACTTGCTCAACAGGGTATGCCCCAGAAGTTTGTAAACATAATCCGATCTCTATATTCACATACTTC
>NW_008751802.1:55379-71147 GCF_000715545.1 Opisthorchis viverrini
CTTCACTGTAGGGCTTTTAATACAATTATATATATATATATATATAACTAGACAAACCTCATGGTTGTACGGCAGTGAAGCATCAGCGGCAACACTGATGTTGCTGTCTTTGATGAAGATAATGAGACGTCACGTGCAGAGCACACAAAGATCTAGTGCCTGAATGAAGTTGACCGGGCTGTACCGCATACAAAAGTTCCCGCATTAAGTGCCGCATTGGATATCTGTTTCTAGTGATCGCTAACATCCAAAGTCAGACCAGCCGACAAGCGATTGAGGGGCTGGTTCGGCGAATAGCACTTGGTCGTCCGTCCTTACCGTGTTACGACTTCTGTGATACACTAAGCCATATTGAATGTTCACGTGACACTCGAAGTGTTCCATACTAAGTCGGCCCATGGTTAGAGATCTGGCCAGCATAGTTTTCTATTCCTCCTGGTTATGGGTTGGAACGTGTGTCGACTTGCTGCTTGGAAATGCAGCCTGCCCTGACGCGGTCTTACACCTTGGCTTCCTTCCGAAAGGCTTTGGTTTAGAACCTAATCGTCCCATCTAGGCCTGGGCGCCCTGACAGTATCCCATTCCACCCTCATGCCCCATCGGCCGTCACGTAGTGCCATCAGCAACGTCACTTTATATTAGGCATGAATCCACGCGGATCCCACTATACCGCCCGTCTTTAGGCGCTGCTACGGCCGAGACGTCTGGCCCGCTCGAGGTTGGCCGAGAATTCGGGACGCTTGCCGGTCCGGCATCAAGGCGAGATCTGATTGGTCAACAATCTGGGCACAACAGCCAATCATGACCCAGTATTGGCCAAATGCCGGTTGCCAATGGCGCATCCAGAGCGCGTCAGAAATTCCAGAAAGTTATAGCCACTTACGCTATATATACGAAGCGTTGTACAACTGTTCTTGACTTCGTTTTGGGCATCAATAGACCTTGTGCACCTTTGGTGGTTGTTTTGACATGAACGCTAGCTTGGGAGGCTCAGACCGAGAACTAAGTTGAGGAAAATACCGTTACTACACTTTACTTGCTACATAGAGCAGGACATGTGAATAAAAACAGACTTTTGCTGACACCCCTTTATCTTTCTGTTCAGTCTTTCACCTCCTTTTCCACTTCATTTATCATACATTTGTAGGCCTGTCATTTAGGACGGACGACCCCGTTTGCCTGGTATCGGTCTTGGCCGCGACACTTGAGCGTCAACCGGCGTTGACAGCCTGTCACCTCGAAAATAATTGCCAAGCTTCGATTCCCGGTCTGTCTAACAGCCTTCAGCGGCTGCACTCTAAAGCGAGCAGGACAAGATTCCCTCGTTCTGACAGTGCATTCGCTTGAAACTGACACATGCAGGGATTCTAGCAAGCACATTGGTTGAGCTACATGTCCCATTTCTCCCCACTCGTTTCCAGCTCCGCACCTCTAGCAATCCAGAAACCACCGCTTCAGGAGGTGAATGAATCGCCATTGGAAACAAGCGGAAGGTCCCTGGCTTGACTCGACACCCGTTGATAGTTTGTTTGCATGGTGCAAGATGGCTAGAGTGATTAGGGAGCAAATTCACTGCACGGAAGGTCTATGTTTCGAACCGGACCTCTGCCTCTCGACTCCCCCTGTCTAGGCTTTGGAAACTTGGCAGTATCCCAGCCCCCGTGCTCCCTTCAAGTGGCATGGTAGTTAGGCACCGGAAAGGTGTCACAATAGTATTTTCGCAAGGAAACGCCTGTGGATCCCAGCCCCGTGCTCCCTTCAAGTGGCATGGTAGTTAGGCACCGGAAAGGTGTCACAATAGTATTTTCGCAAGGAAACGCCTGTGGAGTCTCACCTGATCGCTGGTTGTTTAACGTATCTGCTTACGATCCGACAGACAGCAACTCCGATATCTCGAGTATCCCGTTAAGGAGGGCAAAAGTTCATATTTCACTGTGATGAGCGGATGTGTAAGTGCAGTGCAGATAGAATTAGAATTTGAGACTCAGTTGGTCATTCAACTTCGATTTCAGTGCCTAAAGCAAACTGTTTCATGTGGCCCCAATTTCGAAGCAACTGAAGTCGTCCGATCCACCGTGCCAGCCACGTATCCAAACTGATGACATCGCCATCAGTTACCAAAGGTACGGATCAATTGCTGACTACCGCCCCATTCGAAACACTTTTACATTCTCTCCGTTAATCATGGCCGCTGTTATATCTTATTGCTGTCCCCACTCAGTGCCTAGTGCCGGAAAAAGGACCCGCTGACAAGAAAAAAACAGCTTTATTTGGAACAAACGAGTACGTGAAAAAGTAGAGCAGCCCGGCGCGATATATTCAGGGGGGCAACGGCTGACCTTGACCCCAGGCTTTTGATCCGCTTATGGTGGTGCTTGATGGTCTCAGTAGGTTTTAGTGTTGTGGGACACTTGACCTAGCAGCTGAGACCGCAAGATCCCGAAGTGTAAAGAACTTGTCATATTCGTCTTCTGAACTCTCCTCCAAAAAACCAACTCTCAATGTTTAATTCCTGCTGGAACGAGGTTACTGTTTTCCTTCACAGCGCCTGGATTTTAGCCTGCGGCACTGCCAGATTCACTCAAGTGCTGGATGCCAGACAGACAAGTGACGTTGCTCGCATCTCATATAGAAGTCCCCGCCGGCTCCGATAAGCCCGGTAATTACCAGCGCACGCGCCGACCTTGGAGAGTGGTGGACCGCAAGAGGCGGAGGATTCCGGCAATGACCGAAGGTTAACTCGATGTATTCTTGCAGCCTGCCCTGGAAACCGGCAGAGAGCAATCACCTTCAAGGGCGAGATCGAATTGACAGGACCATCTTTAGCAGAGGACGTATTGACCGCCGAGGAACTCTGGGGCTTACTGCTGTTGCTCATTTGGACGGCCGAACAGCAACAGTGTTAGGTGCTGCTACAGTCAAGAATCCTATCCCGCATCCGATTGGCCAGAACACGGGTACTTTGTCCAACCGCATCAAGGCGAGGACTTATTGGCCGAAAATGTGGAACGACACCCAATCATGGCTGAGTATCCGTCGGAGGCCCGCAGCAAAATCTGTGTCCGGAAGCTGATGCTTATAAGGCGTTTGCAATTCTTCCCGAAATCGTAGGGTCGAATTTTTTTCTAAAATTTGCAATTTACAGTATGTAAGCGCAAACTAAAAAGCGCTAATCTAAGTCACTCGTTGTATTTAATTATTAACTGATATTATTATTAATTATGTTATTACCAATTATAACCATTAATTAATTACTCCTCCTTTCCAATTTTGGGTGTGCGTTCGCCTTCACAGTTCTAATGCTACCTCTTCACGTATGGCCTAACGTACGTTTTATGAGAAATTGGAGACCATCGGGTTCTCATCCTTCACCGTATTTGAGAAGGCGTTAAACCACTTCATTAGGAATAATTATGTGGTGCGGGAAAGTGTCGGCTAGGCTTCACACCACAAGTGGGTGTATTACAAATGCAGCAGATGGTCAGCAAAACCCACACGGTGCTAAGGAAACCAAAGAAGCAAGTAAGATGGGCGCATTTGCCAATAAGAAATTACACGGGGATCACCGGCTGTCCGGTACGGTTTCGCCTAAGAGACACGAGAGAATCTCTCGGTCAACTCTTAATATATGGAGCACAATCACAATGTTCGCAGTATTTTGTACGATCGGCTCCCGGTAAAGCGGCTCCTGACAAATGAGGAATCGGGTAGCTGCGGAGCTCAAATGGAATCCCCTGGTGTGAAATGCCATTGTAAAAGCTGGTGAATTCGGCAAGGCTCGCCGAATGAGTCGATCGGCTATAATGAGTGTGCATTGGAGGTTTGGGTTTTGCTTTAGTAGATTATATGCCTTCTGTCCTGGTAATGCCCAGCGATTTCTGTTGGGTGCTTGTGCTGCACCCGGAAGAAAGGTCACTATAGCCACAAGCTTCGTCAGAGGGCAATAGATAGCACTTTTCAGACGTGTCCATATACAGCAAATGTCCATGGCTTCCCAGCTATCAACCGGTTTGTTTGAGTTTTTTAAATCACCTATTATGTGGACTGTAGATGCATGCTACAAGCTTACCTGACCACCGATGGCACAGGCACTCTGTGTCCGATTATATGTATCTTTGTGAAGAAAGAACAATCTGGCTTTATATGTAAAGCCTTTGGCTTGTTCTCGGACGTAACTGGTGAAAAATACCAAATGATGTTGTTCCTCATGGACAAAATGGCGACACGCGTGTGAGTGGTGAGGTAAGTGTTTGGATGCGATGTCATACTGTGCTATTTCCATATTGGAAACCCGGTCAGGGACCAGGTGCATTTCATATGACATCTGCAAACGGCCGATATACATCCCATATAGCCCGCCACTCAGGGTAATGCCGGTACGCATGTTCCGGCAAGCAACGCAAGCGCTGCGCAACACAAACCCTGGATTCGTCTCTTAGCTCATTGCTAGCTGACTGTATATCACCCGCCAGTGGGTTGTGCAGGCGCAATCCGGGATGGTCCAGCTTGGCAAGGCTACCAACGACAGACGCCAAGTGCCCCCTGACAAACCAGGTGCAGTATTCATATACAACTTACGTTCCATATAGTAGGTATACCGGCACGCTAGATGGCTTATACGGGAATGCAATATGCAAACATTGTACCACTGTAACGAAGGGGTACCTTGAGGGAGGATCAAACTTTCTAAACTTGATGAGTCGAATAATTGTACGCACGTTTTGACACACTAACATCGTGTTGGAACTAAAAGGCGGGGTAAATTTACTCTAGCTAACTTATGCTTCCCGTTGAAAACGCCGAAATGCTCACCCAAATGCTTCCCGAAAATAATGTTATGCCAAAGTTCAGCAAACGAGCTTAAATTGCCGCTTAGGTGCAGCAGCTATAACCGATCCGAACGTTATTGTGGCAGAGAAACGAACGTTGAAAATTTTGCAGATAGTAGTCCGTGTTTGAAGAACAACGTTAGTCCGTAAAATATGAAAGGATTCATTTCATGCTTTTCTCGTAAACAGCTTATCATATGCTGACAGAAGGTGATCGGTGATTCTGAACGCTCGCTCGCTTAAACATGGAGCTGTAAGCAGCACAACAATGAAACATGCGGCCAATATGGACGAGCCTTCCATAAAATCTGGAATTCGAAATTTCCATCGTTCCAGTAAAACTACTTTTGAGTCACCCCAAGTGACCGGCGCGGCACGGGGAGATTAAGGGCTCAAATTCAGCGATCGTGCTTCTGGGCACGCCATCCAGACCCTCATTGACTGAAATGTTCAAAGAATAAGTCTTTGGTGATTAAGTGAGGGGATCATCGACCGCAAAAGCTCTCTTCCGCAGTAACTTTTCAGGTCAAACAAAAAGCTTACGCAAAAATTTTGTAGTTTGACGTACGATGGTGACCTTGGGAACTCTCCCAATTTGTTCAGTTGCAGGGGTTTCACGCATGCAACAGCCATTGGGAAACTTTCCGGAATGAAATTCCTGTTGTGTTATCTCATTAAAATACGCTATGGCTGAATTTTGTGCTTTATCTCGTAAACCGGCAGGGGAATACTTATCTGTGCCGGCGGATGACTTGGAAATTTTGATGACTGAAACGAAATCCTACCAGCAAAATATCACCGCAACCTGCAAACGGGTTGGACTAATTCTCCTTAAGACCCCAAAATCCGAAACCCCTATGGGTTTTGTATTGTACTACTAATAAGGTTGCTGAAAATCCGTCGACGGCCCACGACCGGTTTCGCCCTTCTTGGGGCTCATCAGGTAGGCGCAGTTCCCGAGGTTCCGCCAACCTTAAGTTCTACTTGAAACAAAATTGCACGAAATCAGAGAGTACACACTCATTTGCAAACTAATGTGGTTTTTCGAGAGACTCACCTGGAACCCGGCTGAATCTCTCGTTTGTGATGTTTTCAGGCAACTGAATGTGCTGCACCAGGCCGCCTCATATTTCAGTCGCTACTGTATTGGAGACATCAGGCCGTTAGGAACATCAGTGAAGACGGGTGCCAGAGATGATTGTGTTGAATCTAGTTTCCCAATTATAGAAAGACCTAAATCCAGCATAGAATTCACCCTCGAGTCCTATGGGACTCAAGCTTTTGAAGCAGCTGGATGCGTAGTTTACGATCGATGCGCCTAATAAGTGAGAAAACGCATCTGATATGAGTCCTTGTCTCCAGCGTGAGTTAGGCTGCGCATAAATATGAGCAAGTTCGTCAGACAACAGAGTTTTAAGAGGAATTCGTTCTGCGCTGGGGATACCAGGTCGTTGGCATCGAGGTGATCCAAGATGATTTGCTTCAGACTGCGTGATATGCTGGTGAGATTTAGAGGATTGCAGCTATCGGCCACCAGCTTTGTAGGGTAGCATGACAATCGTTTCCCCCATGGAAACGGACTGTTGCCTTCTCCGTGCGATGGACAAAACACCAGGCAGAAATAGCCTTGCTGTGTGAGCTATGTTTCTTTCAGAATCCCTGGAATTCATATATTCGCAACAGGCTAAAGTTGGTCTTGTGCAAGAGTTGGCAAACATCCTTGCCCGTAGAGAACAAATCAATTAGAGGCCATTTTGGAGACGCTCTGCCAAGATTGGATGGGATGACTACGTTAGGGTAGAGCGAGAGTCTGTGTGGTATTCTCGTGAGATACTACTATCGGGTCATCCTTAGTTTTTCGGTTTCTACCTCCCAGGAAAAAGGCAGTCGATATTTCTTCGGAGGAGACTCGTATATCTAAAATGTATTTTCCTGTGGGTTCCATTAGCTGATTTCTGATCAACAGTGGTTTCCGTATTCTACGAAGTGCCAGCTCATCTTCTGTCTCCTGTAGTGACATTTTGCGGAGTATTTGTTACCTGGCTTCCAGGGAGTGCCAAATTATTTAGAGTAGCTTTCCGCTCTTTTTGACTGCGCGCTGGTTTCTTTAGGGTGAGCACTGCGTCATCCCCCTGAAGTTTCTGGACAGAGTCCTGTATATCTCCCTCGCTGGGGCTGGTCCTAATCAAGGAATATGCACGTTTCTGAGAAGCCTGCTTTGTGAGTGTTTGGAATCCGCACCTGAGGTCTTGGGTGCCAGGTTCAACAGCAGATGATATGAAAGGTTGTCACAAAGGCTGTCATAATGTCTGAGAGGATCCTTCACCTCTTGAACAACAGGGTACCCCCCATTGGTGACAATCAGATCAAGCAGGGATGGTAGTTGGTCTGCGTAATATGAGAAGAGTGCGCCGATATACTGGGTCCAACTGCTCTGTTGCGTGACTTGAGTTGGTGCGTGTGATGGTGACGATAGTCAGTCCACGAAGCCTCCATGGTGATAAAATCACCTCCCAGCAAGAGACGCGCGAGGAGTTGCTTGGAGAGTTGTATGAGGAATTGGTTATATTCCGGCTGGCTTGGAGGGCAACGGTAGACCGCGACAAAATGTAGTAAAACGGTCTCACGCAGCGAGGTTTGAAGCCACAATGCATCACAAAAAGGTGACTGGCCTTATATTATGTAGCTATAAATATCCGGCTTTGGTATGAATTTATTTAATATCTCCACATTGCTGACTGCGGGGTGGTTACTATTCAGCATCATTTCAGCCGAGAACTGCATTCCAGTAAATATGATCTAAACACTTCGAGGGCGATATCAAGCTACTTCTCAAAGAAAATTCCACGTGCTGATATAGGTTACTTTAAAATGGCATCAGGTTGTTGGAGTATTGTTGGCAGAATTCTTATTACAAAGGTGTAACAGCCTCCGATTTTCCCAAAATTCCAAGGGTTTGTTGCTCGTTCTGTCACGATGAGTACCCCGAAACAGGCTTCTGAATTGGCGATTACGCATGCTTCCTCATTCGAGGAGAGGATTTCAATGGGAAATCTGCGTACAGCTGTGATCCTTCAAGTCATTTTGTGCCGAAGTGTGTTCCGTAGGCTGTTCAACTTCAAAAATATCCACAACCCACCTCAGTCGTTCGACAGGCCCTTCGCTATCTAAAAGTCGACCCGTCTTGAACGTCTCTGGTAACCGCAGATACAAAACCTGATCCACACTAAACGTCTGTGGTGCTGGGATGTCGATAGGCTGTTACTTTATCATCCTGGTTGACTCAATGGGCAGGCGTGAATGTGAGGGTTTCCTGTACGAAAATGCGCCCCGCCCCCAGCCCCATGACCGTGCTCCGTAGCATTTCTCCTACACCCTTTCGTGATGCACTGTGGATGCAAATTCCACTACATGGGGCCGACTCTGTTGCACTCCGCATTACAAACCTTTGCTTACGAAGTTCAGTGGAAGAAAACTTTTTCATACAAAAACTGAACAACTCCAATTTGGCTACCCCTTCGCGCATCAGTATGTTGGCAGGTGACTTCAATGCTCCAAGGGTGGGGTTCCGACACGTCGGATCTAGAGGACGTTCTGAATGGGTGCCATTCTGAGCCATGCAACAGAGCAGTTGGACTTATCATACTCCATGAAACTCATGAAACTCAGTATGACTTCGGAAATCGAGACACGCAGGGCAACAGTCGGAGCATCGTGCGAGGCTGAGATGGTGTTTGTTCCAAGGAAGCGAGCGAACAGTTAAAGTAATGAGAAGCTATCCAGGAAAGATTGGTGTCGTTTGGAAATGGGTTCAAGCCATTTTTCTGGGAAGATGACGTCCCTTAGAGGGTTGTCGACAGTTCATCCAGGATGCACTCCGTGTCATTTTAGGAGGAATTTCTGAGTCTCAGCGCTTGCGGGCCTGCCGTTCAGTGCTGAGAACTTGAATAGTGGTGCAACAATCTTTTTCCATCCGTGCCTTCCAGGGGAATGGAAATCTCTGAGCGGCGGGGACAAACATCCTCCAGAAAATTTGTATGTCGATCCACGAATCAGTGGGTACTTTTCATTGGATTTCATATCTGGTTTAGAGATATTAATACCCGCTCAAATGGTCTGAGTCACCCTCTGATGGCCTGAGTTTTTTAGCGGACAGACCTCGCAGTGTGTTGAGGAGGTGATACTTCCCTGCCAAAAAGCGCGTGCCTCCGAAATAGTGCAGCAACTTTTGTTTAATGAAACCAGTATGTTGCTCCGCGTCCTGCGGCCTCGCCAATTGCGATGGATAGAAAACGTGATGGCTTGAAGCGAACTTCACTGTAACTAGGCAGGACTTTTACGGCTACAGTGATATGGTTATCACAGCATTTTTAACAGGATATAGCTGGAATCCGCTTGGCGATGCGAGTTGGGTTCTGATTGGCCCATACTCTGGCAAATCGGAACATGCCCTATCTTGGTCCGCGTACCTGTTGCGACGCGTTCGTGCAGGTGCGCGGCTCGCCTCCGGTCGGTCGAAATTCTGTTCGTCCGAGGATACAGCCTATGAACCTACATGACATTCTACCACATTTAACCATCCCACTTGGCCGTACCGTCGTTGCAACCGTGGTGGCGGCGTCCTGCGCGTCGTGGACACCCGGACCACAAGAGGTGCAAGCGAGGAATGACCATTTGTAGCTCGACACCAGCTTATATACCAACCTGACTTTGGCCTTCATACACCAGCTGCCCGGTCCAGACCGCAAGTCGCCGACTCTGGGAGTTTTGGTACAGGGGAGTAGCTACAACCGACGATTATTAGTTGCGATGCGTACGGGGTTAGTGAACATCAGGGTGACTCATGAGCGACTGTTTCGGGGTATCCAAATATGAAATGAAGCTCACCTTTGTAGCCATACTCGTGTGTTCCATACCCTAGCAGCACACGCAGTCCAAAATAACCGAGTTTTCCGGTTATACGACGGTTATATAACCGTCTAATAACCGACTTTTATGGTTAACAGATGGTTATTTGCACCAAGATAACCGTCAAATAACCGAGTTTTCCGGTTATTGCTCGGTTAAATAACTGTCAAATAACCGTGCTTGTCGGTTATTGCTCGGTTAAATAACCGTCAAAAAACCATGTTTTTCTGTCGTTTAACGGCTAAATAACCGGGTTTACTGGTGATTGGACGATTAAATGACCCACGTTAGTGAAATCACCACCATACTACCGTTAGTCGCTCTTACTGAACCTATCCTACGTCGTCATAACGGCTTGACATAGTACACGTAGCCACGCATTAACCGCATTGTAGGGCCTCGGAGAAGCTAAATAACGGTGCCGTAGCGTATTCCTTCCTAGAGGGACTATCTGATGGCTTCTTGACCACTTATTAATCGAGTTCAACGGTTAAGTAATCGCGCAAAACGGTTCGCGGTTAACAAACGCAACGTGACTGACCTACACTGGTAACCACACGCGTGCATATCGTCGTATCCACTGCAGAAAATAAACCTAGTAACGGGATCTTAGAGAACGCAAAACAAGGATAAAAATATATTTGATATACGAAAATAACTGTTTCACAACCAAACCGAGTCAGTTCGGAGGCACGTCCAATTCGATGATCCCAGCTTCTTGGTTCAATACGGACGTCTGAAACAGTGACAAAACATATGTATAAGCATTCGATGTATCGGTTACTACTGATAAACTTGTCCCAGTGCAAAGTCGAAACTTACTGCCAACTGATCCATGCGCGTTCTCTGGGCCAGTCGGTGACGTGCGTTACCGAACCACTTTTGGATTTCTTTATCCAAATCCTGTCGGCAACAGTCTTTGGAAACTGGGTTACCGAGAACTGTTTCTGAAACGACATATTCACGAACTGACAACTCTGTACAAGATCAAGATTCTCAGCTAAAGCCTTTGCCTGTATCGTTAACATTGCCTGTCGTTCCGGGTAATTTATTGGTCAATTTGTCAGGCTTCCTAGTTAAAAGTGCTGACAGCTTCACCGTGACTACCGCTATCTTGCGGTTAAAGTTAGATGTAGGATGCACGCTATGGAAGTACCATGGGACACTGATTCTTCAATGGTAGGGGATCCGGAAAAATTTCGCAGATGAAAAACAGAGAAATACCACGTGCCAAAGCCAAGTGAGCAAGTTGTCACACGCGCCCAACCCCTAGCTTGAGGAACGTGCAGCTGTTTGCCAGATTTGTTTCTGTTGAGCAGCCTGGTGAGAGAGAATTTAGATGTTACGTGGGTGTCCTGAATTGTGACCCAATGAGTCACTGAACTGCGCAAAATTTTGCGTCACGTTGAGACCCGTTCTTCTCGGGCTGGATATTGCGAATGTAGATGAAGGGCTTGGACATCGTGCGCTGTTTGTTCAGGCCATGAGCAGTTGACTTGACGCAAATGAAACATTTCTTTAACCCGGGTTGGCCGGGCCCGGAAACCGCAAGGAAACCACAAGCGCAAACGAACTGATTAGAACCATCCTGATTCAGATTGATTATGAGTTTCTAAGACTGTGACATCAGTGATGACCTTAAAACCCGTCATGCTGTTGTTGTTGTTGATGATGGTGGTGATTTTTGTTTCCAACCTATTACCCGGACAGATATCAGCCATTGGTGACTTCACACGAGGATGTGGCTACTAGACCCGTCCACGAGAATGGGACTTGTTCACTCTCATTCCGGTTGACCCAAACGAGATGGGTTCTACCTGCAGGAACCCAGGCGTACATGCGTTGCTTTTAATAACGTGGTCCGCACTGTAACAGACAAGCGTGTATAGGTTCAGCACAATGACCTTTTGAATTTGCCGTAGTTGGTGAGCATTCGTCAAACTTGGACATGTCTTGTTCGTTTCTTTTAACTGTACACCGTGGTTCCGCCAGGAAGAGTCTGTACCGTACTGTGGTGTGACGGTTTGTGTCCCTCCGTGACCTACCGAGCTATACTGGGAGGTGTCTGTGTGACACTCGGTCTCCCAGCCGTGGTGCCTGCTTTTGGTATGACACCTAGGCACCGAAATGGTGATACAGCTGAACCATTTGATTTGTTTTTTGACCCATTGAGCCATACTAGGGTGGGAGTGTCCGTGCGATGCTCGCAGATTTCATACCACGTTGGTCAGTGATTTGAATTCTGACCAACATAGTCTCCTGGCTCTTCAGACTGGGGGTTAGGACATGTGTTGACTTGTTCTGTAGGAGTGAAAACGTAATAACTTCTTCCAGACCGCTTGCTACAATCACAATCCCTCGTAAGATGACGAAGTATCAGTGACGCCAACAGTCTCATTACGACCGGGGTCAAGCTGATTCCCCTGTGGTTATCACACTCACTACGAGTCCCTTTTTTTAATGAGCGCTATCACCGAATCTCCCCAGTTTTCTGGGACATTCCTTTTCCTAAATGCAAGCAAACAGATCAGACAAGGGCAGACTGAGAACGCCAACTCCACCTTTGAACAATGTGGGTGGGAAGTCATCCGGTCAAGATACGTAAGAGAACATATGCAGTCGTAAACTTCCGAGGCCGTAGGTGCTTCCACGTTCACCGTTAAGGGCTGTACATCAGCTGTGGGCTCCAGATGAGTGGCAGCTGTTGGCCACGATAATTGTTCGAATTGTTCGACCAAACTTTTGAACCGTTCTGCTTCATTCGAAGTAGTCACTCCTTTCCGATCCTTGGTGGTTTCACTCACAGGTGGTTTCCGACGACCGCTCACATAGATCAACTGAAGTACCCTTCGGGCATTCCTGGTTTTCTGGGCCTCTTCCATTTCCTTGGCTCTCTGTGTTCACCACATTTCACACTCGCTCATTTTCACTTGATTTTTTATAATTCGTCTCGTCAAGTTATGTTCGGGAACGACAGGGATATTTCTCTGAGGTTTGAGCAGTGCCACCATTCGGTCTGATATCCGGTGCTTGAGTGCGCCTGGATGGGTCGTGCCACAGGCAAAATTCCCAGCACTATGCAAAGAGGTGGCAATCTCGTCACAGTACAAGTTCGCATCTAATGGTGGAGCCTTTGGAAGAGACTCTAAAAGACTACTCTGGTGAGTTCGTCTGACATCCGGATCTGCCAGTCTTTCAGTTGCCAAGTGGTTTATCCGCACCTTAAGCATTCCTGGAAAACGGAGAGGGAAGCGACTCCGGACGATCGCGTGGTCGGATTCCACAAATGTTTTCCGAAACGGCCGGCAGTCAGTTATCCATCCGCGCCGTCGGTAACTGGTGGCAATTTGGTCGAATTGAGTCTGTAGCCGGCATACTGTTGGTGAACGCCATGTAGTCAGACGTCAGTGGCTATTTCGGAATTTAGTACTGTATAAAAACAGCCTGCGACTAGCAAACAGCTGAAGCAATCGTTCGTACGTACCGAGTCCTATCCATGTCGACAGCCTAATTGAGTCTCAGATACGCTAGGCCCGCTCACTTGTGCATCCAAATCTCCAGCAACCACCATATTATCTGAGCTTTTAGCCGCAAAAGAGCACTCATGGCGTCATAAAACCTGTCTTTGACGGCGCCGGAGCTACAGTCAATTTGGGCGTAAGGATACGCGATAAGCAGTCAACTTCCCGCTTGTGACTCTCCTTCATAGACGTTGTCAGACGAACCGCACAGAGACGACTATCAACAGGTATCCAGTCAAGCAAGGATACTTCCACCCAGTAGGACGATACCAACTTCTGCACATCCCGCCGTAGCAGCCTCTGGATTACCAGAGTTGCGTAGCCGGATGCGAGTGGAGAGCGATGGGGGGGGGGTTAGCTCCAACACAATGTACTCGCATCTTGAATTCTTGTTTCTGAGACAGCGTAAATCATTGCCAAACGAGTCCAGTGGGAGAGCAAGGGCAGCTTGCTTTGCTTGCTTCAGAGTTCGGACATTGAAGGCGGCCAGGTAGACTGAGTGTTGAGGCTTAAAGATTGATTCCGAGATACCTGAGGAAGTCGGTACCGTGTGATTAGCAGATGTTGCACGCAAAACCGATGCAAGACGAATGGAGTCATCAGTCCTAATAACTAGGCCCACAAGAGGAGGGTTATTAATGGAGTGGAGAGAGGGGAAAGGAAAAGCATATGAAAGAGAAATAAGGGAGGATTCAACAGTAGCATGTTTTTTCTTACCTGCCATGCTGTCGTTCAACTGTAGCTGCCATGCTGTATGCAGCGAGTAAGGCGAACCGGATTATGGCAGGACGCGACGGCTGCGGTGGTTATTATTAGACGCAGATATCATGGTTTTACGTGGACTGGGATACTGTCGGGGCGCCCACACACGGACAGAAGGATGATTAGGGTCCTCAATTGAAGTCTTTGGCTCAAAAGCCTGACCTTAATCAACGCAGCGGTGTCTGGCGGGGAATGTAAATGCATCACCGTTTCTGCGCAACCACATGTTCCAACCTGCGATATGGAAGACCTGGAGACTGTATTTGTCAGACCTCTAATCATTGACCAACCTGGTATGGGAGACTCTGAGTGTCCGGGGACACCCCCAGTGTTGCGCAATGGGTCGCTGAAGTGCGCCAACCGTCACATCACGGTAAGGTTCAGTCAATTCATGACGGAAATATTCGAAGAACAATTTCTGGTATATTAGAGAAATTTGCTCTCTCAAATCTTATCAGAATGCTTCAAATTGGTTCTTTTCACATGGATTCGATGAAGGATGTTCACGCATTTTCTTCCGTGAATGTGTGTGGCATTACCCTCATCAGTCCTTGTTGAATAGGTTAGTTTTCATGAGGGGGTGTGTATCTAGTTCTGAATGGTTCTGGGAAATCTGTACAAGCAAGCGACGAGTACAATGGTGTACGCATATCCCTCGGGCGCCAAATAATGAAGCGACTGAGAGCTTTGGTGGACAATAAGAGCTCAGGAGCAGGGGACGGTTGCCTCCGGAAACAGCCGTGACTTGTGCCACTTAGTGCGGCCGACTAGCCAGAAAAGTAACTGTCAATAAAACGATGACTGAAAATGAATGCTCCGTAATTCATTTGCAAAAAAGCACCGGAAAGATGGACCGAGTACTTCGAAGAACAGCTTAGCTGACCTCCTACATACAGTCGAATGGAACGTAAATCTTAATCGCCCTTTGGAAAAGAAATGAAGTATGAAGTCTCCCTGTCAAAACATGAGAAGGCAACAGAATCAGAGGGTGTGTATCCAGGTCTCTTCGAAGAAGGAGACTGACTGAACTGTTGGCGCAATATGGAGTGAGGAGAAAATGCATGTGGAGTGAAACACATCAACAGCCACCCTAGTCATTGGAAAGGAGCAGGTGAACGCTGTGAAATCTGCCATGGCACTAGCCTGCTAACTGCAGCATCGAAAGAGCTCTCTGGTCTCATCCTTTTAAGGTTGATTGAACGCAGAGAGAGGCAGATCTGTGAAAACCGAGCTGCGTCCCGTCACACAAGAAAATGCATCTACCACATTTTCGTCACGAAGAGACTGGATCTTACCGTGGTGTGACGATTTGCGCACCTCAGCGATCCATTGAGCTATACTGGAGGGTGTCCCGCGACACTCACAGAGTCTCTCACACCAGGTTGGTCAATGGTTGGAGGTCTGACGAACACAGTCTCCTGGCCCTCCAGGTTGGGGGTTGGAACATGTGGCGACTTGTTCCGTAGAAATGGTAATGCATTTGCATTTCCCGCCAAACACCGCTGCCTTGCGGTTATGCTTTTGAGCCAAAGGCTTTGGTTGAGGACCCTAATCGTCCTCCTGTCTAGGTGTGGGCGCCCTGGCAGTATCCCAGCCCACGTACAACCACGAATTGCACATACACAAATGAACTCATGACACTTCGGCCGTCAAGTGGTGCCATCAGCCGGGTCGCCTTACCTGCTGCATACAGCAGGGCGGGTAAGCGAAAACAGGCTACTGCTGACGCCTCCCTTCTTTCTCCTTCA